>NC_041390.1:233534548-233575494 GCF_002162155.2 Triticum dicoccoides
GGGGGTGAGGATTTTCGTGCGGTGGGCGGGGGGAGTTTGCCGCATGGTCGGTTTCTCCAAGTGCAGTCCCACGTGTCAGTGAAGAGGCAAGCCGAAGCACGTTCCGTTTGTGTGAGCCGTGTGCAGGACTGAACGTGTGTGGGGTGCAATGCGACCGCGACAGGAGTGCTGTGAGTGTACCGCCTTTTTTCCTTTTAAACTAGGTTCTTCGCCCCCTCAAAAAAAAATTTGTTGCTTCGCGCGATCCATCGATACTACTACTAGTAATCCGGTAATCCCGACTAAAACGGCGCGGCTGGGTCTTTTCCCGCGCGATATGCTGGGAGGTTGGCTTAGTTGGTTTTTTTAGGACGAGTAATGCTACACCTACGTAATCCCAGTTACATAATTAACGTAATGTGAAATGTGTGAGCTATTGATTGTAGATTGGGGGAGGGACGGGCCCACCACCATGAAAATCAGGAGAGGAGAGAGAGAGGCAATTTACGTTAACCCTTTTGTAGGTTCCCATAGATGTAGAAAGATGTGAAACACGTGAATGTGTAGTGGACGTACTATTGGAGTGCCTAAGATAATTTGTGTATGTATAGACCTTATGTGTTTATTTTAGTTCGCATGTTAGATTTGTCTCGGTTCAATAAAAAGCAGAGTTGGTGATGATGGTGTGCCTGTCATCCTGCAATATAGGCCGTCCGATCTATATCTAACGGATAGGAAGGAAACTATGACAATTTACCCGCACTCCTCTCCACATTTGTAGATAAGGCTTTCCCTCGTTCATCCTTTTCTCCCACAAGATCTTGATCTTCCGTGCAACGCATGGGCATCTTGCTAGTACTCCTACAATATGTATATTATTGTGAAAGTTCATATACACCGGCCGAGATTAATGCAAACATGGCAGATTTTCATTATATTTCGAACTTTTATAGGACAGAAAAATAAAAGAAACCCGACCCTAAACCTATTCTACGACGGCGACCGACGTCCTCCATCTGTGATCTCTATGTACGGGGGCGGGATTCAAGACGCGTGAAGTGAAGGTGCGGTCTCCGGTGAGGAAGAGTAGAACACGGGATACAGACCGGCCAGTTGGCACACCATGCCCTGCCGCCTCCCATGCCCTACTCATCCTCGGAGGAGTCTCCGACCTCGGTGGTGCCGGACGTTGGACGACGGCAAGTAGGACGCGTGGCTGACGGTGCTCCCGTCGTCGGCCGCCAGCGTGGCTACCGCTTGTGCGGTCGTGTCCACGTCCGGCTACGCCGCTATTGCGTCGCGAGAGGCGACTTGAGCGAGGGCGGCGACCTTGAGATTCATCCCCGAAGACAAGCTCTCCCGCAGAGTGTTCGCACTTGCGGTCATGTCGGATGTGGTGCCAGGTAGGAGGACGATGCGCTATGGTGTGGAGGTTAGCTTGGCGTTGCCACTTTAAGTAGCGCATTCCGGTGAGGCCAAGCGTTTGGGTGCGTCATTAAGTCGCCGGAGTTGGTTCCTCAGGCACCGAGCCTCTTAACGACGCCATATGAATGAACGACATGAATGCGGGCAGCTGGCGCCGGCTGGGAATGCACCGCGAGACGGCGCGAGGGACAAGGGTTTTGGTGTGCCAGGGTAGTCAGCTGCGGTCGTGGCAACGTTGGAGATGCCCTTTGCTCACATGCGATCCCCGCATGTCATTGAAAAATCAAGATGACCCGGCATGGTCTCAGGTCCAGAGGATGAAGTTGGCTGCGCTACACCACTCCGCGGATGCGTCGCGCCGCCCCGTGCATCCTCAACGAGCCGGGTGTTGGGGTGTGTTTGGATTGTGGCCAAAGTGCACCTTACCAAAATTTTGGTCATGACCCAAAGATTGGTTTTTGTTTGGATGGTTGCCATTTTTTGGCATGCCAATGAACTCTAGCCAACTCTAGTTCATTTTTCTTGCCAATGTCGGTCAAATCATGGGCAACCAATACCTCAACAAAAATTCTGGTCATGACCCAAAGATTGGTCTTTGTTTGGATGGTTGCCATTTCTTTGGCATGCCAATGAACTCTAGCCAACTCTAGTTCATTTTTCTTTCCAATGTCGGCCAAATCATGGGCAACCAATACCTCAACCAAAATTCTGGCTACCCAATGCTTTGATGGGGCAACCTTGGGAACAAACCAAACATACCATTGGTCATGCCACAACACTAACGCCACCCTCGGCACACTGAAACCGACCGTGTCTAGCTACGATATGAGCGTGTCGCTCACCACGGTCACCGTGTCCAGAGGCGGTGCTGGAGCTGCGCCCTGTTGTTGGCCCCAACGACCCACATGAACGGTTTTCGGTGGCGAGGAGGTCATGGGCCAGCTCCTCCATTGGACTAGTCTGCGCTACGTCGTCCCGACGGGTGTGCCACACATGTCGGTTTCCCTGTTTTCCCGACCATATTCGAGCATCAGTGCTCCGCGTTGCGCATTAGGCCTTTCACTATGTAGGCCAAGCGAGACAACTTATTGTTTATTTGAGCCATTCAAGTATAATCATGTGGCGTTTGCTTATTTCTCATTCCTCTCCAACCCTCTTCTCCATCGATCATGTCGCCCACCAGTCGAGTCCATCCTCCTGCATGCCTCATTTGAACATTCCGCCGAGTATCATTCACATGTACCCACCCTAGTCCTCTTTCAATAGATCTCCGGACCCCGAGATGAAATCGAGAGTGAACGAGTGGGGGCACGTGATACCTAAGGTGGATTCAAAATTTTGAACCGGTGATCATAGCATCCGCAAATCATATATAAAGGGTATTCAATGTTCGTTTCATTTTTGAACGTACAATATACTCCCTCCTATCCTTTCTAGTTTACATATAAGTTTTACGTGTAGTCAAAGTATCTCTACTTTGATCAAAAAGGTATCAACATTCAACAACGCCTATTCAATATTGTTAGATTCGTACGTACTCCTAGATTTGTACTCGAGATGGTTTCCAATTTGACTATTGACAAGATTAATAGTACATGAGATGTATAATGTGAAAATTATATCATTGGAAACTCCTTTCACATACGAATTTGACCGTATGATTTGTGTAAGTTGCATGTCATATATTATTACTCTAACATTTGGTCAAAGTTAGCCTCGAAAAACGCATTAGACCCTGTATGCTTTGTGTAAGTTGCATGTCATATATTATTACTCTAACATTTGTGTAAGTTGCATGTCATATATTATTACTCTAACATTTGGTCAAAGTAGTATAGTGGAAGTGGATCCTCTGATGTAGGTATCCTTGCCTTACCCTCCCTTTCGGTCACTTACTGGCGGACCCCATGCTTGCTAGGCCCCGCATGTCAGTTACTCAATGGGTCCGGCCACGTCAGGGGATCCTCATCCATAGTATATTCCCTCTGTTTTTATTTACTCCGCATAAAATGGAGGGAGTGGTGGTATAATAAATGACGCGGGCGGGGGAGGGGGAGGGACGTCGGTTTGCTCTCAACTGCGGTCCCACAAGCGAGCGAAAATGCAAGACGAAGCGTGTTCCATTCGGTGAGCAATGTGGAGGGTCCAGCGTGCCGGGCTGCAACGCGAACGCGACAAGAGCGATATACAGTCAGAACCGATTGACCGACTGTCACCGGAACCACTATTCACACCAGAACCTTCGCTGCTCGGCCTATGCCAGCCACTGCCCTAAAACCACACCAAATCTCCAGCCCATTCCCCCACCTTTCGATCCTCGAGCCCGCATCAAGCGTCGCCTAGTTCACCGGAAAACCATGGTGCGCCGCAAGATCACTTACTACAAGATGCTGACGCCGGAGCGCCGCGCAGAAATTGCGGCGGCTGTCAGCGCCACAGACCTCCGTTCCCAAGGTCGCTTTGCGGCGGGCCAATCCTCGAGTTCTCTGGAGCCAAGCTACGAGGAGGAGGAAGCCGATCCAATGTTCATGGCGGAGGTCGTGGCGCAGAAGGCCCCCAATGGGTATGAGACGATGGACGTTGACTTCGTGCCGGCGTCCGAGTCCCCCATGGTGCAGTCGGACCAGCGGTTCAACATGGCAATACTAAAGGAGGACCGGGAGGCAGAGGCTCAACTCGATGCGGAGCGCGCGCATGCCGCTGCCATCGAAGCTCTCCTGCAGGCGGAACGGGATGTTGTGGATGTGAACCGGGCGGCGGAGGCTCAGCTTGAGGCAGAGCACGAGGATGCCGCTGCCATCGAGGCCCTCCTGCAGGCGGAACCGGACGTCCTGGACTTGAACCGGGCGGCAGAGGCTCGACTCGACATAGAGCGCGCAGATGCCGCTCTCATCGACGCCCTCCTGCAGGCGGAACCGAACGTCCTGGACTTGAACCAGGCGGCGGAGGCTTGACTCGACACGGAGCGCGCGGATGCCGCTGCCATCGAGGCCCTCTTGCAGGCGGAACCGAACGTCCTCGACTTGAACCGGGCTGTGCTCTCGTCCGTGCAGAGCGCCCGCACGCTCCGCTTGAACGAGTAGTTGGAGGCCGAGGACAACCACGGTGCGGAGACACACGTCGGCAGCGATGGCTGGTTCGCGCCGGCAGCCAAAGACGACGAGGCCGTCTCTTTCCGCGAGCAGTGATAGTTTTTCTTTATGTTGTTGTTTTTATAGATCTTTTGCTGTGTAAAAACATATATTTGTTATGCAAGTCGCCTGACTTGGGCCAGTCTACCATTTCAGGCGGTTGGATGAATATCCTACGTCTCCTAACCCTTCTTTCCTTCTTCCTCACATCTTCTTCTTCCCCAACAGACCACCGCACGGGCCGTACGGATACTCCCCAACATGCGGTTGGATAAACATACTCTATGAACAAAAATTATGTGTCAGCGATAGGATGGCTGAGTTTGGTTTGTTCACATGCGACAGCACGTGTCAGTGAGGGTGCGTTCCCTTGGTTGGGTTTGCGGTGTGCAGGAGCGACTGTGTGAGGGTGCGGTGCGACCGCGGCGTGCAGGAGCGACCGTGTGAGGGTGCGGTGCGACCGCGACAGCCGTGCGGAAGTGTACCTCCTTCTCATTTTGAAAACTTTAGGCAAGCTTGGCAAAAATGTGTGGCGAAGTTTGGCAATGCAAGGCCTAGACCCAAACAGGATAAGTACGTACATACTAGGAGTACTAGTGTTAATAAAGAAAGGCGGGGTTTTCCTTCGCGGGATTTAATCGATACAAATCCTCGTTTCACATGTCAATTAATGCGTATTTTTTCTCCAAAGACCAAAGAGCTAACCATCTCACTCCTCATCGCTTGATTAATGCAGCACCATGCAAACCAACCTTCTCACTTCCGCATGCATGCAGGGGATATTAATGTCCTTGGTTGCTAACCCCATCAATTTTGCCTCGATTAGTGTTAGTGGCCCTTTGCAAATTGTAATTTTGATATACTGGCCTTGTGTACAAAAAATGGAGGTAGTAACTATATTTGAGTTCCTTCCCCATTGCGGTGACGTCGACGATATCTTTTTTTGGTGGTTTGGCGAAGTGCGTTCGATGGAGAACACCATTGAGGGAGACCACGGTAAGTCGTTCGCAAGTGCCGCCTGCAAGCCGAGACAACCGCCTTATTTGCATCCAGGAAGTCCTTTACTAGTACTCCCTCTGGTCCTTTTTTCTTTGCGTCTAAGGTCCAGCCCGTATACCAAGAAGAGGAGCAATTAGCAAAAAAATGGACTGTTTTGCCCCTGGATTCATCTGAGGAGACCCTGGTTGCATGCGAGATTGGCTCAGACTTTGCATGCATGTCGTCTCTCTCGCTCCCTTATCCATCTCTCTGCACGCATGCGCCTCTCGCTCTCTCTCCTGTTTTTGCATGCAAGCAGCTCTCTCTGCCTTGGGAAGATGCGAAGCACATGGGAAAGAGAGATGTGATTACTGCAGGCATGCATGCGGTGGAAAGGGATGGAGAGCCTGGTTGGAAAGAGTAGTGAAAAAATGCCAATGCATAGAGCATTGCGGGGAAAACGAAATTTTCTTAGACGCAGACAAAAAAGGACCGGAGGGAGTACCACTAGGAGTACTAGTGCGGTGGGATGGTTTCTCGAAGAAGGCGATGAAGAAGCGGAGTCAGCAAAGAGTGAAATGATGGTTGCTTCATCCGTGCTTTTGTGATTTTACGCCTCACTGCTTTGTGATTTGTGATAGAAGGGACAGGGGAGTAGACTCTGTGCTCTATACTATACTACATGCGTCCAAGCATGGGAGAAAGAGGAGAGACGTTGCATTTTTCTATTCCTTCAATCAATCAATCAGGGAGCTTCGCTTCCATCTTTTTGGCTTTGGCAACACCGTCCACAATGGTTCCCATGATGCCAAAAGCTATTTTCACATTTGGCTACACATTGTGGATGCCCTTAACCGTACCACTTGGTTTGGTTCCTGTGTGCTATCTATACAAATCTCAATTATATTGATCTAAAAAATTATAGAATCAAGATTAGTAAAAAGGAGGTGATTTTGCCGCGCGGATGGCGGGGGAGGTTTCTTATTTTCAGAGGATGTTGTCCTGGTGGTTTGCTAACATGCGGTCCCACGTGTCAGTGCTTTACCAAGCCGATCCGCGTCCCACATGAGGCAGAACAACGGCAGAAGTAATACGTGGTTAAGTTGAAGAAGATGAGGGAGAAGCGGATTCAGCAACGAGTGAAATGATGGTTGCTTCGTCCCTCCAACTTAACTGCGGGAAAGGTGCAGCTTTGTGATTTGACGCCTCGTTGCTCATTAATACGCCGACACCATGACTGGGGTGCTTCACCCCGGCTGCTCTGCACTGTATTCTAGTATGGCACGTGGACCCGGTAGCTTGATGTCCCACATGTCGGCGAAAGGGACTAGAAGATTTATGAAAGCGAGTGCTCCACTCTTACGACGGAGGAGTAGACGACACGACGGCCAAGTGAACTGTCACTTGTACTGTATAGTACTACAATTTTGCTGTTTCGCACGATCCATCGATACAAACCCGATTAAACAGGAAAGGGCGGGATTTTTCCCGCGCGGTAGATGATACTGGCCATACATTTCAAACGCAATTTTAATGTATGCAAACTGAATAATTATAAGTAACAATATGATATCTAGTAAAACTAAAAACACATATGATTCATTGTGTTAGAGTGTAGTAGTAGTAGTTCTGTATTGCATAGTTGTTAGATGTAACATGCGAGAACGTGTAGAGATGTAGTTTTGGAGGGCCTACAGAGAGAAAAGCGTAATACGGTCACCGAACTTCAGAATAAGCTGATTACGGTCACTATATACGTTTTGCGGTGATTATACGGTCACTTGCTCATAGTTCATCATCGGATTGCACTCTGTTGACCGGCCAAATAGTCTGCGTGGCGTCATGTTGACTAGTTAAATTGAACACGTTCCTTGTGGGTCCCACCTGTCAGTTCGCATAGGCAAAAGGTCAGATAAACACAAATTTACGCAGGCGCGACAAGGCTCCAACCCGTGCGTGGGAATCACCTGGTTGTGTATGTGTCTGTCAGGGCTTGATGTGTGCGCATGCACGTGTAGGTGAGAACTTGAGCGTGAGAGTGTGTGTTGGTCGTGTGGTGTACTGGTGTGTGCATGCATGCGTGCGTGTGTGCGTGTGAGTGTTCCGTGCGTGTGAGTGTTGCGTGCATGCATGGCTGCGTGTGTACGTGTGAGTGTTGTGTGCGTGGGTGGGTGCATGTGTTTGTGTGAGTGTTGTGTGGATGCAGTTCATGTGCATGCGTGCGTGTGTGTACAATCACCACACCAGCTCCTGTGTGTTAAAACAGACGGCTCAGCATACCAATACAAGGCCACCTTGTCCGCTGTGCCCGCGGTCATGACTTCGAACCATCGTCCAAATATTTTTTTGTCGTTTGTTTTCATTCTTACTAGCAAGATGCCCGTGCGTTGCACGTAACATCAAGATGAATTTGTATGACTTGTTTATCTTGTGAGAGAAAAGGATGAACGAGGGAAGGCCTTATTTGCAAATGTGAAGAGGTGTGTGGGTACCTTTTTGCAAAATTGCCATAGTTTCTTTCCTATCCATTAGATATAAATCGGACGACCTATATTGCAGGATGGCAGGCACACCATCATCACCAACTCTATTTTTTATAAGAGTGTATTTTATAAGAGTGTAGATGTAGAGTAGATACAAGTCGACAACTGGGCACGATGGTAGTGAGATAATGTGATGCAACACTAGAGGTGCCACGTGGAGCGTTTAACTGGTCAACTAGTCATTTAATGAGCAAATATAGAGTTGTACGGTGAGCCCGTGACTGTATAATAACCACGAAACGTAAATGGTGACCGTAATGAGTGAATTCTGAAGTCCAATGTACGTATCGTGCTTTCGCTTCAAATACAATGATCTTCATTGCATATATCGCGAGAGAAAGATGAAACATGCATGAATTTTCTCGGGGCTTACTTTTAGAGGACCCGGAGATAGTTTTGTGTGCATACGTGAAAGGGGCATACAGGGGGGTATGCGATGGAGAGAGAGATGCTCTTCGTTTCTCTTTATTATGACTAACTTTGTATATAGTATAAAAATATACAAATTCATAGTGCGGAATAAATATCATTGTGGGCACCATGCAATGCAAATTAGCGTTCGCACTCCTCCATATAACTTTGTAATGTTGTATATATGTAGAAACTCTAAAATAATTTTTTGGCCACACTTTATTCAAAAGGAATGCTGTATGCGAAATAAACGTGAAGAGAGGGCTTTTTAGATCAATGGGGTACGTGATGTAACATGTGTGAATGTGTAGTTGATGCATTTGGCGTGGCCTAGAGAGGTCTGTGTGTGTATTACATATTCGAGAGAGGCATGGATAGAGGGGCCGATGGGGGGGGCATGGGAGAGATAGCATGAGAAATGAGAGTGGTCTAGAGAGAGAGAGAGAGAGAGGAATATGACGTCACGACAAGAGATTCCATTCCCTTGTGTGTGTATATGCAAGGGGGGAGGGAATAGAGGCACCAGGAGAATTTTTCTGTGTGTGGTGTTTGTGTTGGTATGTGTGGGTGTGAGAAGATAATGAGACGTGGGGGCAGAGGGTGTGTCACTGCGTGAGGTACGGTGGGTCGAGGTGAGGCCCTTCGTTCGGTTCTGTCCTGCGCCACATTGGTCGGCCCGTGACGCATTTAGGAAGACCCATGGATGACTAGTCGTACAAGACAAAGATAGCAGAATTGTGAAGGACTCTGTGTCCACTAACAAAGCCGGCTAGGATTTGTAACCCTAGGTTCTCGGAGTAAGGTAACCCCATCTGAGGTGTGAGACAATGCGTGAGAGACAGGTGTAAAGATAATGTGCATACATGAGACACGTAGGTAGGTCCATGTATATAGAAAGGGTCAATGATGATTGTGTGTGTGTATGTTTGCGAGAGGAAGAGTGCTTGTGATAAAGGTTAGTGGAAACAGTTGTAAATGGTTACGAGAGGGAGGGAGGGTTATATCTAGAGCATGTGTGCGAGAAAGACACCTCGGGAGAGAGTGTGTGAGCATGTGTGAGAGACCACCGATGGAGAGTGAAACTACACGTAAAAGACTGCTCTACACATTGATTAAAGATATAAATTGTATCCAAATATTAGGATGGGATCATGATATTTGCAATTCACGTAAGGAGCGGTCATTGATCCATCAGACATCTAGATTCTATCAATTTGAGCATGTCTATGTTATTATTCGACACAATTGATCCACATAGTTAGTATTTTGAACTCCAGACAATGAATCGCTTTAGCAATCGGATATAAACGTGAGTATAGTTCATGTTGTGTGTGTAAAGCACATTATACATACGAAAGTTACACAATGGATATTATAAATAGCTACCTATGAACTAGCATACATTTGAATTCAACTTAAGGTGGTTTAAAAAAATCGAATTCAACATGAAGTCCATTTAATTATCTGAATTTGATATCATGGCATTTGTAAACCATACCAAAATTATTCGGGAACCAATCTTTGCTCTGATTTTGTACATAATAGCATATGTAGTCGTGTACAAAATAGATTCAAATTTAGTTCCTCCATTCCAAGATAGTCGTAGTTATAGGATTTTCAAGTTTCAAAATTTCAAAAAGAAGCGGATAATTTAATGAGGTTTTCAAACATACAAGGTCAAATATAACATTGTCTATTTAGGTTAGTCCTCATAGTTGAAGAGTACTCTAAACATGAATGCTTGTGTTTCAAAATTTCGAACGAAGCGCCAAAAGAGCCTCTACCCGCTCGAAACCGTGTGAGACCAATGTTTGGTAGTACAAGGAAATTACTTTTCTAATAACTCCGACCCATGAAACCTACCGACCCGATGTCCAAAGGTCTAAACCGGGGTAGGTTTGTAGCTTCATCTAGATGCCACGCAACCGCATCCGAAAAACATTCATACACAATGGCCGCCTAAGCACACATGCGCGCGGCCAAAATCGCTCCCGCCCACTATTTGGGTCACCTGGGATTACCATCCTACCCCCGATTCATAGTAGGTCCGAAATTTAAGAGGGGGGCAAAGTTTGTACTTTCCCCAAATTTCAAATAAGCGCGTCCCATATTCTGTTCAAAAAAGCCAAAAACAAGCGCGTCCCAGACCGAAACATGGTTTCCCCCACCCGTCCGATTCCCCATTCGTACTCCATGGGCGCCAAAACTACCTCTCCACCAGCCGCAAAACCCCGGCGTCCTCCGTCCGCCACCCCATCCCACCCATCAACCGTCGCCCTCCTCCATCATGCTGGAGCCAATACCCCGACGTCGTCGTCCACCGCAACCTCAACCGCAATGCGCTCCATGGCTAGTAGTTGAAGCCGAGGCTGAGCTGTTCGTACCCGAGCCAGTTCAACCACGCCGTCCTGCGCCTCACTGCTGCCGCTCCAACTTCGCCACCCTCCACCGCACCGGAGCTGTTCCTACTACGCCATCCTTCGCCGCCTCGGATCTGCTACCCCTCTGCCGACATACGGCCACGGCAACACAGTCAACAATTTTGCGATGGGTTCATCCAAGCCTGCACCCTCCAGAACATTGGTTTCCCCGGTAAAAAGAAGAAGATTGGCGCGACATGTGGAGGTGACCACACCGGCAACCAAAAAAGGTACTCCTCTTCCCTTATTCGTGCAAATCTTACGTCTCTGCTTGCACGGTATTCATCCCACAAAAGACACTAGTTGACCGCTTCTTCTTGATACTAGATGTTCCTAGTAACTCGTGATGCACAAGGTTTCTCCTCATATACTATTTCACCTTAGCTAGAGGTCCGTCGCCCCCCTGAATTTCAATTTCTGGCCAGTTGATTCCCAATTAACGGAAGCATTCCCTGTCGTAACAGGCGCTAGTACGCCTATTACGCCGGGGAAGCAGCGCCTTAGTGTTTATCTTAGGGGCGTGTGCGGCCTAGAGCTACTGGCGCCCGATCTAGAGGTCGGTCGGGATTAAAGGGATGGCCTGGGGGCGCTGCCAAGCACGGCGATGGTGTGAGGTCGATGGGAGGGCGGGACGGCGGAGGCAGGGGTCTGGGCCAGTGGTCGCCGGCGGTTCAAGAAAGATCGTCAACAGTGACTGGCGGGAGGTAGACGAAGGCCATCTGTCCGTTCCTTATAGATCGGACGGTTCATTAAAAAAATCGACTGACCTATTTATTTTCAGTCGATTGTTATCTTAGATATGACCACATGTGGTGGTGTGCTGGAGGAGTACCTGCATTTCCTGTGCTCATATATTACAAAATCATACGGAGTAGAATCTAATTTTGTTTGCCATGCAATGTTGTAAAGCTATCATATGTCTCCTGTCATTTATTTTTTAGCCACCTGCTATCTGCTACTTTTACAGCGCACTAGTTCTGCACACACTTCACCCTTACTCTCAGTATTGTGTTTTTATGCAAGGGTATTTCAGACTCTGCTGCCATGAGAGAAGCCAAAAAGAAAAGAGAGAAGTCGCTCCAGCTTCGTATGCGGGTAGGCAAGACACGTTACATCGCTATAAAGGGTGCAATGTCAGCAGATGGAGACGGTAAACATAGATCTGGAGTTGATGACCTCGCTCGCAATGAACCGCCATCCCAGGTGCTTGCTTTAACTTCGCGGTGTCATATGTGGTTGCATGTTCCATATGGTGTCTATCTTGTATTCAAAAGGCCAAAGTCGGTAAGATAAGGAAAGATATTTTTCTTTACATGAAGCATCATCCCGTGAGCACCAGAAGACAAATAGCTAGTCAGGGCACTGGCCGAGCCAGTGACAAGCCCAGCAAAGATAGGCATCACCTGGAAGCCAACTAAAAAGCTGCGATGGTGGCGAAGCAGCCCGCCTCCCACCAGGCTCTCAGGTCCTAGATGATCATGCTCACCACTCCATCCGGATGTGTAGCTTGTATTGCTTCCAATTTGGTTAAATTGCATCTGCTTAGCTTACACATTATACCTTTGAATATGACATGCCTTTCTGTTTTTGGTATATACTAGTACATCTATGTATTAACCATGTTCTTACATCAAACTAATGTTCTTGTGTATCCCTCATCAACCACTTATGACGAGGCAGGCAGGCAAGGGGACTATTCCTCATTTAAAGAATGCAGCGTTAGCCTCCCGACATTATTCTCAAGAAACAGAAATGCTAGATGAAGATAGTGAACGTAGCTCTGTAGTTGATTACAACATTTCCCCTACACTAGCATCGCAGGTGCTTGCTCTAACTTGGCAGCGTGATATGTGGTTGCATGTTGCATATGGTGTCTAGATTGTAATTCTTCCAATCTGGTTAAACTGCATGTGCTAGTCTGCTTAGCTTATACATTATACCTATTAATGTGACATGCCTTCCTGTATTTAGTACATAGTACATCTGTCTATTAAGCATGTCAATACATAAAACTATTGTTTTTTTTGTATCCCGCATCAATCAACATGACGAGACACCTTTAGTATATGCAATGCGATATTAGTTGCATCTTTCATATGATTTATAGCATGCGCTACTTCTAATTTGTTGAAATTACATTTATGATGGGACGCTTTTAACTTGGCAGAGTCATATTGGTTGCATCTTTCATGTGGTGTCTAGCTTGCATTGCTTCTTATTTGCTGGAATGGTTTTTGCTTAGTTTACACAAACAGTTGTGAACATGCCATGCCGTCCTGTTTTTCGTACATATTCCATCCTGGTATCATGTGTTTGCCTTACATCAAAGTAGTGATTGTTAGTATCATGCATGAATGAGTTCTGAAGAGAGAATTTTATTGCTTTTTCTTGTCGATTTTACTTTACAATTCAAAATCAATAAAGCGGAAGGAAGTTAGCAAGGCAGCGGATAAAGGTGCTCCTTCCGATCGGAGGGCCTCTGCAGTTTCTACTCCTCCACACCCCCAAGATGATTTCCAAGACAACACATGCATAGACACTCAACAAAGCTGTGTTTATGATGAGCACGTCTCCCCTAGTGCAGCATCACAGTGCTCCCTCTAACTTGGCACTGTTATATGTGGTTGCATGTTATGTGTGATGTATAGCTTGTATTGCTTCTAATTTTGTTGAATTCCATCTGCTTACTTTACACATTATACTTGAATAAGACACGTGTTCCTGTTTCTAGAACATACAATATCTGTCTATCATACCATGTTCTTACATCAAATTACTACTGTTGTGTAACCTGCAACAATCACTTATCATAAGACACGTTTGACTTTGGAGTGTGATATAGGTTACATCTCACATTCTTTTCTAGCTTGTACTACTAATTTGTTGAAATGGCACTTATGACAAGACAGCTTTAACTTGGTAGAGTGATATTCGTTGCATCTTTCATATGGTGTCTAGCTTTCATTGCTTCTAATTTGTTGAAATGCCTTCTCCTTAGTTTACACATCATAAGCCGTGAATATGCAATGCTGTGAATATGCAATGGCACTAATGACGAGAGACCTCTAACATGGTAGTGTGATGTTGTTTGTATCTTGCATATGATTTATTTCTTGTACTGCTTCACATTTGTTTAAATGCCATTTATGACGAGACACTGTTAACTTGGCAGAGCGATATTTGTAGCATCTTTCATATGGTGTCTACCTTCCATTGCATTGCTTCTAATTTGGTGAAATGTCTTCTTCTTAGTTTACACATCATAGTTCTGGCTATCTCTTCCGTCCTGTTTTTCATACATATTACATCCTCCTAACATGTGGTTGTCTAACATCAAAGTTCAGTTTGTCTGCATCACGCATCAATTTGTTCTGAAGAACTAAACTGTAATTCGTTTTTCTTGTCGGCTTGACTTAACATGGCACGGAGAAAGAGGAAGAAACACAGAATGGCAGGGAATGAGAAGCGGATGAATCCTGCAGATTCTGCTGGTACTGATGGTGCAATAGAAGGTCAAAGTCTAGCAGAAAATTCTACAAACACGGCATCCCATGCTACACGAGTTGCAAAAAAAGCCAAACAGAAACAAATAGCTGCCACCAAACAAGCAGATACAACCCTAGTTCTTGCAACACCTACCACAGTACTACCAGCTGCACGACTTACTCGTGTGTCAACTGAGCTAGCAGCACGTTCCCAAGCTCCCTTGCCACATGACACTACTTCTCAAGCACTCTTGACACAAGACGAGTTGGCAATATCAGATGTACCTTGTGAGCTTCAACAGCAAGAAGGTAGTTGCTGGAGTCAAGTTACGGTTGCATGCTTCGTTATATGTAGTCTCACAATTTGATGTACACTAACACTTCCTATGTTCATTGTTGGACTAGCACCTAGGTGCAAGAGGAAACAAACATCAGGGATAATGCTCGATAGGTTAACTAAATCTAGAGGAGGAAGAATGGAGATCCGTTTTGAGGCAGGTTTAAACAGGCCACGTGATGCTACAGAGTCAGCCAAGTTAGTATCAGAGGCAGCGGTTGCCGTTAGGTGTCATGTACGTATCCTCCCAACATGGATTCAATACAGCAATGACAAAGACGAAACCCAGTTCAACACCTTCCTCGACCATTTATCTGTAAGTATGGTTATGAATGGAAACTAGTAATATCGTCTTGCTCTGTCCCATACTTTCTAGGTTGTTGATAATGAGACTCCCATAATTTTCAACAGATGAGGTTCAAGTGGGATAGCCAAGATGATGCACCCAGACAAGCTTGCACCCATGTTTTCAAGTCTGCTCTGCGACAATATCGGTATAACTTGAGGAAAACTCACTTTGAAGGCAAGGCTAATAGTGAACTTTCCCAAACATCTCCAGTGGAAAATATATTAATGAAGACTGGAGGGGCCTTGTTAAACACTGGTCTAATCAGAAGTATCAGGTACATTATATATATGTGATCAGATCACATGTTGAAGTCCTATTTACGCATGTGCCACACAAATCTATCTTCTTGTAGGTGAACTCTTCAAAGAACAAGGCCAACCGTACGAAAGTGAAATTCCAATAGACGACAGGATCTCGTAGCTATATTGCACACTACGAGGCTCTTGTAATTAGCTGTTGTTTCACTCTTTTCGCTGTAGCATATTATCAGATCTATATTGACTTGTTCGAAATGCAGAGGAAAGCCCGCAAGGACCAAAAAGTACCTGAACCAAATGCTGTGGAAATCTTCAAGGATTGTCACACCAGCAAGAAGAAGGGCATGACTACACCAGTCAAAGCCGCTGTTGTAAGTCCTTAATCCTCACGCCTTTTAACTACTACTTACTCTGACTTGTGCCTTGAACTGCATGGTTTGCAGCCAATGTCTATTACTCTTTTCAATTTTATACACAATTGTCTTAGCGTATCATTGCACCTTACAAGGTTTAAAAGAGAGGAGTGATGTTCCTTTGATCTTGACCCGTAATCTAGTTCTGTGCTGGACTTGCCCACACAACATTACAATTGCTTGTTTGTCTGTTCTCAGTTGTTTTGTGATATGAATGATGTCATACTATGCTTACCGTATTATAAACTTCGTCTCTTTATCCTTAGCCCTCAATACAATGTGAAGAAATAGACAATACATTAGCGATGGTACATGGTCATATGTTTGGAACCTAGTTTTATTATGTACTTTGAAATAAAATACAGCTAATATTTTACATGGGTTCACCAGAATAAGTTCTGTATATAGACCAAAGCTATTTTGTTTGGTTTTGCTGCCTCCTTAATATCTTCTGTTCTGGTACTACTAATGTAAAACCTCAACTTTTCAGCGAGCTATGGAAAAAATGGTGGAACCGCCACCTTCTGAAGGTGGCAAGGCAACTATAACTGCAATGTCAGCTCTTGCTATAGTGGGTCAGTACCTGTCCACTAACAGTGCCAAAAGCACGTTCCTGCGTAATACTGGGTTGGTTGTTAAGGCAATATCGTCCAAAGTGCCTCATGATCAAGATATGCAAGCTCAAAGCAATGTTGTATCTGCGCTCCAGACACAAGTCCATTCCCTAACAAAGACCCTTTGTGAAACAAGGAGAAACATTGCTCAATGTCATCAAGATATGCATGGTTTTGAAACCAGACTATCAGACATTTGCTATGTTGTTCAGGAGCCTAGGGGAAATGAAGGAGAGGGTTATGGTGCTCCATCGAACAATACATCATGAAAACGTACCAGTGAGGTCAAATGAACTGAGCTTCTGAACTTCTGGTGGTGCATTTATCTACTAGACTATTAAGTTTTATGCCAACCTTCCTTTTGTTATATAGTTGTAATTTGTTTTGGTGCGATACAAAATTTATTCTTAACGTGCAGCCACCAGCTGAAGAAAACAACAAGCCATTTTTGTATAGTGTAGGCTGTTCCCTATATTTGCACTGGTGGCGATCTTTGATGCCGAGTGGATGTAATATGTGCAATCACCTTAATAGCCTAGCATTAGTTTCGGCCTTATTTATTTCCTAGTCCTCTTTTTCCCTGGTTTGATAGTGGCCGCGACTACCATGGGCCATATACGGGCCGTAGGATCCATGGGTCTCCTACGGGCCGTCGATAAATGGGCCTGTAATCGGTGGGCCTCAGGCCGTCGGATAAATGGGTCTACATGGGCCGTAATCGGGCGTAATTGGTATTGGCCCAGCACGGTAACAGGCCGTTAACAGGCCATAGGATAGTAAAGGCTTAATTCTGTCATAGGCATAACAGATCGTTAATGGGCCAGCATATAGGACGGGCTGGAAACGGCGCAACGGGTTAACAGGCCAGAAACGGGCCAGCTCTTGCCATGGGCCGAATTTGGCCCATTAGGGTAACAGGCCAGTAACGGGCCGACTCTTGCCATGAGACGAATTTGGCCCATTAGGGGAACATGCCAGTAACGGGCCGACTCTTGCCATGGGCTAAATTTGGCCCATTAGGGGAACATGCCACTAACGGGCCGGAAGTAATCGAGGGCCGAAAAGGAGCCCAAGAACGTATGGGCCGTCAATAGGCCCAAAGCTAACACGGGCTGGAAATGGCCCATGTAAATCACGGGCCGTTAACGGGTATAAACAAAATTACTGTTCATCATGGGCTAGAGTCACCGTGGGCCTGTAAAGGGCCGAAAGATATGAAGGCCTCATATGGGCCGAAAGACGACGTGGGCCATACATGGGCCAAAAGTGAAATGGGATGGTGTTATATTCGACGGCCCACATGACATTGTTGGGCCGATTTCCTTTAGGGCCTAACGGGCTGTGAGTTAACGGGTCGTAAAATGGGCTACTATGAAGAGACCGTTAATAGGCTTTTCACGGGCCAGCCCGTTAAGTTTTGACCCAGTCAAACGGGCCGGCTTTGTAAGCTAAATGGGCCAGTTGTGGGCCGTGGCACGTGTCATCATATCATAGGCGCCTATCTGACCCACTAACGAGCTGACACGTGTTTCGTCCAGCCAATAAGAATTTTACACGTGGAAATTTCCCATTGGTCGGGGCTGTTAACGGGTTATCGTATCCAAAACCCGACCCGATAGCTTAACGGCGTTCCGTTACGGTCGATGCCACATGTCGGTCACCCTTGACGAAACCACTTATGTGACGCGCGATTTATCATCATGGAAGTGGACACTTCTGTGATGATAATTTTGGTAATGTCATGGAACACTTCTACGACAGCACAGGTATGACTATCTTGATTCTGTCATAAATTTGTCATGGATGTACATGCATGACAAAAAACGTGACCTACTGTGACAAACACATATCATCACGGAAGTGTATTTTTTTTGTAGTGGAGGAGGAGCCAATTTGTGACAAGTGAGGAAACCCATGATTTGTTTTGCCATGCCTCTTCACCGAGGGAGTCCCATGATTTGTTTTCTCAAACCCCCTTTGTAGTGAGAACCCGTCCAATATTTATTGCTATATTTGGTCGTTTGCATTACACCTTGTTTATTTCTACATTTTTTGGTTGTTCGGTTGTTTGTAGTTAGCATATGTCCAGTTTCAATTGCCATCTTTGGTTGTTCTTAGTATGTCTTGTTTATTTCAGTTATTCACAATGTGATGTTCTATATGTGCTAGTATGAACTGTGCAGTTCAATTTAATGATTTTTGGTTGTTGTTAAGCATGTTGTACTCCCTCTGGTCCTTTTTAGTTTGCATATAAGATTTGTCTAAAGTCAAGGCTCATAAATTTGGCCAACTTTATAGAAAAAAAATACCAACATTCACAATGTGAAATCAATATCAATAGATGTATCATGACTTAAATTTTCATATTGTATAACTTTAGCATGGTAGATGTTGATATTTTTTTCATATAAATATGGTCAATCTTTATCAAGTATGACTTCAAACAATTCTTATATGGAGAGTAAAAAGGACTGGAGGGGGTATTTAACACGCCTTTCCAACTGATTTAACAATAGCTAGTGTACTTAGACCTGCACAATACAAGTTTGAATGACTATGTTTGCTTGTTTTTAAATATTAGGCTTGTTGCAATTAATATAACACACCTTTCCACTTCTCGCTTTTATTAACTAGCTTGCTTAAACCATTGCCATGAAGCTATCATTTGGAGATTATGTTCTTTATCATGGATATATTTGGTTGATGTTTATCCTATTGTGCTTAACATGCCTTTAGATGTACTTACACAAGACAATATTGAGAACATATGTGTTTACCATCATGGTTAGTTTCATCCCATGGCTTATATACACTCACTGTTTAGGATATCGGTAGCTGGTACCATATAGGCTGGGGTCTGATAAGGGATTAATCGTTGACTCAGAAATTTCACTTAATATATCTATAACCCATTTATCGGTAGGTTAACTAGGGCCATATCTAACGTATCTGAGGCTACATAGCAAGATGCATTGTACTGAATGGCTGAATATGAAATCGTAGGCCCACTACTATAGGATGCTGCTAACGCGACACTACGATCAGAGACCCTTCGACAAAACTATGTGCGATGCAATAATCGCAAACGGTGGTATAAAATAACTATCAAAAAGGTGCAAAATGTTTGCGATGGCAGGCACATCAAACACGGTTCAGATTTTAGTTGTGTGTGCGATGCTGGGCATACGATTGATCCATACGAACTATTTGCGATTAGATAGAACAACAGAAATGGGTAGCCATATCAATGTGTGTGTGATATACGGCATAAAGTTCGCTCGATGAACTATTTGCGATGATCAAGGTGAACACAAACAATTTGGTGTAACAAGATGTGTGTGATACACGGCAAACAAGTCGGTAATCAGAATTGTGTGCGATCATTATAGACAGCCCATACGGTCTTTTTTGTGAATTGTGTGCTCGTCAGGGCACACAGTTCAATAAACCAACCTGTGGGTGATAATGTAGAATATCTCTGTCGAATACGTATTACCAATCGGTTGCGATGAGATTCATAGGATAAACAAAGATAACAAATTAATATGAGCGAACGGAAACAGAGACATGTACATTCTGCTTAATTAGTCCTTGTTGTTGTTGTTATTCTTGTTGTTGTTGTTGTTGTTGGATGGCCCCGTGACATCGTCTTGGCGAGGACACTTCTTTCTGCTGACGTTTGGCTTTTCATCGCCGCTTCTGTCATCATCTTCTTTGTTGTCGTCGTCATCCTCCTCCTTGTTCGACCATTCCTCCTCATCGCATCGTCGTCCTCTTCTCTGTACTCCGACGGCTCCTCGTCCGTCTGGTTGTCATGTGATGACTCTGGAGGCGGCGTCCTTTCCATGATCCGGATATAATCAAGGTCTGGGCTGGATGCCGGACTCATGGAAGACGAGCGGGACGATTCTGATGTTGACCTATCATCGAGCGCCAGATTGCTGGCCGAACTGTCGTCCTCGCTGTCGCTCGACATGGCTGCAGAGTGTGTGCCAATGTGTAGCGCGGCCTACCGGGGACGATGAAGATGGTGGACAGTTAAGTGGGGTATGCAGACAAGAGGAAACTCTAATTGAGGCGGGGCTTGACGTATTATCTAACCGTTGATATAATCAACCGCAATTATTTGTACCCAGTCGCTCCAAATTCCCAGGGTTGCGCAGGACACCTATTGGCTGGTTTATTTTTTCAGGACAAAAAGAAGGAATGAGTTTTGGGATTATGCACCGGTACTGGTACGAATGGAGTACGACATTTGGCAAGCAAAACATTGAGCTCTTCTTATTCATAAAGCCAGTAATAATCAGACTACAAAGGAAAAGAAAAAAAGACAAAGGAAAATATCTGCACGAATCTTCGCGTAACATCAATGGCATAGGACTGAGATGTGCATTACTTAGAGCACATCTAGATGTGATTTAGCAATACTGTCAAAGAAAACCCCTAATCATCATTGCAAATAGCGCATAGAACATGGCTAATGTGACAACTACAACTACACATGTTAGTTCCTTCTTGTCTCTTGCTTTCATCTGTTGCCTATGATTGATTCTTTCTTGCTTCATCGTACTAATTGTACATTCCAGATCAGCCAGTTTCTTCTTCAGCTTTACATTATCATCTGCGAGCTTGGTGATAACACTCCGAGTCCTGCCCTGCCATTATTCATCCAGCCAGTTAACAAAGGCATAAGACTCATATCCTTGCCAATGTTAAATAGTATTCAGGATGAGTGGTGGCATTAACGAAAGTAAAATGATTAAGTTAGCACTAACCTCTAAGGGGCAACTGATAAACCGCCTGCCAATGTCAAATCCCCGTGCATACACGTCGAGCGGGAGTGTGCCCGTGCACACAACTCAACTTTTGGTACTTGTCGGTGGCGCAAAACTCGGAGTCGAACTCGTGTTGCAGGAGTCTGGAGTCATGCTCCGGTTCCGGCGGTAGATTGCTTTCCTGGGGGGGGGGGTCATTCAGGATGGATTCATCAAGGAGCTATACATTTGACATGCTCAAAAAGATCGGGATAGATTGGAACGTGACAGGATGATTCAGATCTATAGTACACCTGCCTTCTGATGACCTTAGGCAAGTGCTCGGCGGCAATCGCCGTCGTGGTTGCTATACGAGCAGGAGCAGCTGCACTGAAACCATTAGCACCACTCGTCTGCATTCCCCCAATGTCAGTGTCATGCGAGGGAATTTGGAGGCTTTGTAGGGATTTAGGGGAAATGGGGAAACTGTGGGGATAAACTAACGGTTGGGAACTACTTATGGCACTATATATTGTATGCGGCACACTGTTTATACATGTCGTTTCTGTTAGGTATTACAACGTCACACACGATTTCCGCACCAAACCGTGTGAGAAGACAACATAGGTTAGACACAGTTTCCATTACATAACGGTATGTGATGTACTACCCTGTCCATATAATTGAGTTACAGTGATACCGTGTAAACAACCGCTTTGCGGATATCCATAAAAAAACAGCCGCTTTGCACATAGAGATGGTGGCGGTAGCCTAGGCAGCGGCTACCAAAGAAGAGGTCAATCCTCGGTCGGTGGGTGGTGGTGGCGTCATAGGAGGTCAATCCTCGGTCTACGGCGGGAGATAGGAGGAGCTCAACCATCGAGGTCCACGTCGGTGTCAAAACCGGCAGACCTCGGGTAGGGGGTCCCGAACTGTGCATCTAAGGTCGATGGTAACAGGAGACAAGGTACATGATGTTTACCCAGGTTCGGGTCCTCTCTATGGAGGTAATACCCTACATCCTGCTTGATTGATATTGATGAATATGAGTATTACAAGAGTTGATATACCTTGAGATCGTAACGGCTAAACCCTAGAGGTCTAGCTTGTATGGCTATGATAACGAATCTCCTCTATCCGAACTAACTCCTCTGGTTTATATAGACACCGGAAGGATCTAGGGTTACACAAGGTCGGTTACAAAGAAGGGAATCTACATATCCGGTGGCCAAGCTTACCTTCCACGCCAAGGAGAGTCCCATCCGAACACAAGTGCAGTCTTCGGTCTTCGTATCTTCATAGCCCATCAGTCCGGCCCATGGCTAATAGGCCGGACACCCGAGGACCCCTTAGTCCAGGACTCCCTCAGTAGCCCCTGAACCTGGCTTCAATGACCAAGTATCTGACGCATAGATCTATCTTCGGCATTGCAAGGTGGGTTCCTCCTTCCGAACTCCAAAACAGTCTTCGGATGAAACAAACGTATCCGGATCTGCAACACACAGCCGTAGAGAGTATAATATTCCACGAATCCAATCTGCTGACAACTTTAGTAATGTGACGTCATGCTTCTCGGTCATTATTTTGAACCGTTTCCCATCCAGCCATTCCACGTTTCGGGGCGTGGTTTTCATTGACACATCTTGTCGAAGCAGAGATCGTGTCCCCTAATTGCGGGATTTTCATCAATACGAGCGTGGGTAACTGTCACATCCCTAGCTTCTAGTGCTGTCTAGTGTTTGCATCTTGCTTGCATCATGTTTAAATTTTTGAAACTTGAAGTGAGGAATTTTGGAAGCCTCAAAAACTTGAATAAAAGAGGGGCAAAGAACCCTGGAAAATGCATTCAATGTTTCTAAAATGGCCTTAAATAATGTTGGTTATATTTTGGCAAGGGTTTTGCACCAAAGCAAAAATAATGAACATTTTTGAGGAATATTTTGAGCACTGAATTTAAATCATTATTCTAGTTGCATTTGGAATTATATTCATAATATGTATAGAATATACTTTCAAATACCCTGGAACATTTTATGTGCATTTGGATCAGCCCATTCAGCAACATAAAAATATCCAGAGGATATTTGGTACTGTTTTTGAATCTATTTTGATTTTTAAACAGTGGCAAAAGATTAAATAAAAGAAAAACAGAATAGAAATATAAAAAAGAGAGAGAGAGAGAACCCACCTGGACTTACCTGGCGCTCACCTGGTAGCCCAGCCGGCCCAGCTCCTGTGCGGCCCAGCCCACCATTGCAGCCCCTCCGTCGTCTTCCTTCCCTCGCCCCGAAGCAGCTGCGTGCTCGCACGCGCACGGCCGCGCCGGCTACCTCCTCCCTCCCTGCCTGCCTGGCCCCTCTCCGATGCGCCTAGATGACGCCACGGAGATGCCGAACCCCCTCGACCCCTCTATCACTCTCCCCGTGGCCTTCCTCTCCTCTGCTTCCTCTCTCTCACTCGCCCGAATGCAGCCGTCGCTGCCGACGAGCTCCCCCACGACCACAGCCACCCCCTCGCTCCCTCTCCACATCCCTGAGCTCCGACCCGACCCCGTCGAGCTACACACACGATGCACGCGACCCCGGGAGGCCAGCAACGTCGCCATCGCCGTCGTCTTCCACCTCGGGCTCCGGCCACCATCGTCGTCGATCCGCCGCACGCAGGACGTCCCCGAGCCCGCTAACCATCCCTACGGCACCGCTGTGAGCTCCGCCACCGTTTCCCCCTCTTCCCCTCTTCGTTTGATTGCCGTAGCGGTCGCCCCCTTGATGACCGACAAGCGCCGCCGCCAAAGCTCGCCGGCGATGACGCTCCGGTGACCATTCGGTCCCGGGCATGCGTCCAACGTTCTCGCCGCACCATGTAGACACTGTAGGTGTTAACCCCGCATCACCAAGGCCGCTATGGCCTCGACCTCGAGCTCGCCCGAGCTCCGGCCGCCGCTTCTGTGCTCGCCGCTGTCATCTCCGGTGACTCCGAGGCCTTCCGATCGCTCAGCTAGACGCGGTCGAGCGCGGGCTACCCCCTGGTGGCCTTCGCGCATCCATCCGACGCCCGCAACTCAAGTCCGGCGAGTTGCCGCCGCAGTTTAGGTCGTCGCCGGCGAAACTCCGGCGGGAGCTGACGTGGCTCCGCCATTAGGAGCTAACCCAGCTAGTTAAACAACCTACAGCCACTGACAGTGGGCCCCACCCCTGGTCAAGCCCCAGTCAGCGCTGGGTTTGACCAGGATTAGTTCCTGTGTCACAGACGTGTGGCCCCGCACGTCAGGTTTGACCTGGACCTGGCCGTTGACTCGCTGACATCATGCTGGCGTCAGGCTGACGCAATTAATTCTTTCTGGATTCAAAATAATTCAGAAAATTCAGAAAATATCCCAAACTTCAAAAAATCATAGAAATTCAACCGTAACTCCAAATTAAATAAATTATATATGAAAAATTATCAGAAAAATTCAAGGAATCCATCTGTACCATTTTCATGCATGTTTGAACGATGTTTGTCCTCTGTTTTGGACAAAACAAATAAAGGGCATTTAAATAATCATATATGGAGTTGGAATTTGAATCTTGTACTCAAACCAACTTCATTTAAATCATAGCTAGGTGCATTAGCCCAAAACACATTCATATTGCCATGTCATAGCATGCATCATATTGTGCATTGCATTGATCGTGTTTCTTCTGTGTTTGCCGGTGTTGTTCCCCCTCGGTAGACGTTGTTCCGACGTTGTGATCGTTGACACAAATGAAGACTCAATGCTATCTTCAGAAGTGCCAGGCAAGCAAAACCCCCTTGTTCATTCTGATACAATCCTACTCTCTCGCTCCTGCTCTCTTTTACTGCATTAGGACAACAACGATTCAACTGTTACATGCTGCGGTAGTTGAACCCCTTTATCCTCTGCATGACCTGTCATTGCCACAGTAATTAGATGAAACCCACTAGCATGAGTAGGAGTTGTTTGAGCCCTGATGTGCCTACTCATTCATGCTTGTTTGTCATGCCTGCTACTGCTTAGAGTTGAGTCAGGTCTGATTCATCGGGGATGAATCAGAGGCGTGTGAACATGTCCTACTGTGTGTGAGCTAAGTGTGTGAACACGATTTGGTAAAGGTAGTGGTGAGAGGCCATGTAGGAGGACATGGTGGGTTGTCTCATTGAAGCCGTCCTTAGGAACTGAGTTATGTGTTTGTGATCCATGATTCAGCTACTACCATACATTGGGCCCTGAAATATGACCCCGCTCGACTTCTTATTCACCCAAGTCCTCTGTCCAGGAGTTGCAAGTAGTTTCTGGTGTTTGTAGTATGCTGGAGGCCGTGCACAACGCTGACCGGAGGGGTGGGCTGTGATGCAGTAGGCACGTGGCCGGGTATACCGGGCGCCCGTTTGGTGTCACGGAACCCTGTCCACATCGTTTGGGGCTGTGAGCGAAACTCCGGCCGGATCTCCTCATGGATGGAACCCGAATAGGCGATAAACCTGGACTAGAGACTTGAGTGTTTAGGTAGGTCGTGGTCTACACCCACGTCGGCTTTCTCTTGAAGTCTGCCGAGCACATGCCGTGTGCAGACGCTAAGTGGTGGAAACATGTATGAAGAAGTACACCCCTGCAGGGTTAACATCATCTATTCGAATAGCCGTGTTCGCGGTAAAGGACTTCTGGGTTGCTTATATCAGTTCATAGACAAGTGAAAGTGGATACCCTAAAATACGCAAGATAAGCGTGAGTGCTATGGATGGCGTTCTCGCAGGGAGACGGGAGCGGATCCATAGTGGTGTATTGATATGGTGAATATGTGGACTCGTGTGCGCCACCTCAAAAGAGTTACTTGCAGTCGTAGTTTAGGATAGCCACCGAGTCAAAGCTGGCTTGCTGCCGTTAAACCCCACCATCCCCTTTGTTGATAATGATGCATATGTAGTTAGTTCTGATGTAAGTCTTGCTGGGTACATTTGTACTCACGTTGCTTAATTTATGTTTTTGCAGAGAGACTTCAGTCTCACTAGTAGTTCCACGTGGACTTCGACGTTTAGCTTGTTACCTCAGCTACGATCTTGTGCTCTCGGCAGGATCTGGTAGATAGTCAGGCTTCTCAGCCTTTTTCATTTATAGTTGTCTGTACTCAGACATGTTAAGCTTCCGCATGTGCTTTGACTTGTATGCTCTGATTGTTGGGTCATGAGACCCATGTTTGTAATATCCCGCTCCTCGGAGCCTAATGAATAAATACTTGAGTCGTAGAGTCATGTTGTGATGCCATGTTGTATTTGCACATATCGAGCATATTGTGTGTATGTTATTGTAATGCTTGGTATGTGTGGGATCTGGCTATCTAGTTGTTTATCCTTAGTAGCCTCTCTTACCGGGAAATGTCTCCTAGTGTTTCCACTGAGCCATGGTAGCTTGCTACTGCTCCGGAACACTTAGGCTGGCCGGCATGTGTCCTTCTTCGTTCCTGTGTCTGTCCCTTCAGGGAAATGTCACGCGATGAATACCGGAGTCCTGTTAGCCCGCTACAGCCCGGTTCACCGGAGTCCTGCTAGCCCAGTGCTACAGCCTGGATTCACTCGCTGATGACCGACACGTTCGATGCTGGGTCATGGATGCCTGTCCTTGTAAGTTAGTGCCACTTTGGGTTCACGACTAGCCATGTCAGCCCGGGTTCTTTGTCATATGGATGCTAGCGACACTATCATATACGTGAGCCAAAAGGTGCAAACGGTCCCGGGCCAGGTAAGGTGGCACCCGTGGGAATACCGTGCGTGAGGCCGCAAAGTGATATGATGTGTTACATGCTAGATCGGTGTGACTTAGGATCGGGGTCCTGACAGTAACCCAACCGTCCTGCGGGAAAGATTCCTTAGGAATAGGCAGGTTCTTAGGCTTAGGAGGAGGCATTCAATACCCGCGGCCTTTACAAAGGAACCAAGGGTTGTCCTTTTATGCCAAACCTCTCCTCAGCCTTCCCAACCTCGAGCTCTAGCACCCAAGGTTCAACTTCATTGTTTCAAGCCTCCCCATCATGTCCGGACCCAGCTCTCAAGGCCGCTGGGTGGCTTCCTCTGTTACAGAGGAGGGTATCGCAAAGCTTCAGGCAGCCAGATATTTTACCGCGGAGGTCCACCATAGGCTTCCTGCTCAAGGACAGGTTATTCTAACCCCTAGATCTGGCGAGAGGGTCATATTCATCTCCCACTTCCTCCGGGGGCTAGGGTTCTCTCTTCACCCCTTCGTCCGGGGGCTAATGTTTTATTATAGACTAGATTTTCATGACCTAGCCTCGGACTCTATCCTCCACGTCTCGGCGTTTATCATTACATGCGAGGCCTTCCTCCGAATACCCCCACACTTCGGCTTGTGGCTCAAGACCTTCAGTGTGAAGCCGAAGGTAGTCGACGAGGAACTGGTGGAGTGCGGCTGTGCTATGATTAGCCAACTAACCAGCACTCCTTGGACAAAAGGTTCTTTTACCGAAACTTCCAATCACTGGCAGCGGGAGTGGTTTTACGTTACGGAGCCCCGCAACACCAAGTGGGTAGTTGCACCCACATTCCGTCCTAGCCCATCGTTACAACTTGCATCATGGGTCAACAAGGGGCTGGACTGGGGATCAGTTGATGAAGTGCAGACTTTATAGAGCCGCATCCGAACCCTCCTCGAGAGAGACATCGATCTTGTCAACATGATCCAAATGATGTTAGTTCGCCAAATCCTGCCATGGCAGCGCAGGTCTCGCCGCATGTGGGAGTTTAATCCAGAAGGACCACGAACCCTCCAACACTTCTTCGGTACCACACACGAAGGGATGTGGAAGTTATTTTTCGGCAAGCGAAAACATTGGCCGGACACTATCGAGGATGCTGGCCTTAACTGCAACCGTCCAGATACCCCTGTAAGCACTTGGCTCCCAAACACTTTGTAATTATGCATACAGTAATATGGTATTGAGAAAACTATCTTCTTCCAAGGCTGGATAAAGAAGGCGGAACTAATTATGTGTTTGGCCCCTCTGCCCGAGGGCCCAACGAATCCTGTTCTAACAAGGATGTTGGCCCCGGCACCATACCGGATGCTTGTGAAGGAGGGCGAGGCGGAGAGTGAGAGGACCAAAGATGGCCCCTATTCCAAGGGTACATCAGACTTTGTGTCCGGAGGAATCAAAATCCCCTCATCCGAAGACAAAAGTGAAGGGGGGCCACTGTCTCCTTCCCTCCTAGGAAGAAAAGGGCCGCCTACGAAGATTGGAAGAAGCAGGCTCCTAAGCGAGGCAAGATGCCTCAGGTGGGTGACTCAGGCTCGGAGGACGTCGAAGCGCAGTCTCATGACGAGGAGAAGCCTCAGGCCAAATCGTAAGTGAACAAGGATGTTTTAAACATGTCCCGTTCTTTTCTTATAATGCCTGGGATATATATTTTTTGCAGCTCAGCACACAGTCTTCCTCAACAATCCTCTTCCTCAGGGGACCTTCTCCCAGAGATGATGCAAAGTGAGACGCCCCCACCGGCCTCTCCGTCCAATAGGGCAGATGACTTCGAGGTGTCACCGCGGAGGGTCTCCCTCGACCAACAAGTGGTGAAAGGGATGATGAAGACATTACCCGAAGGTGATACTTCAGTGGCTCAGGGTCTGGGAACAACAATGAGGGCCCCGAACAATCCGGTATACAGCCGGATACGAATGAATGGATCCCTTCAAAGGGTGGTTGTACTCCTACGGCAGCCTCCGGAGACCCAGAGGCGCTGGATATCTTGACGAACATGCTGCAGCAGGCGTCCGTCTCAGAGGAACATCGTACCTTGATAGGCACGGTGGTTGAAAAGGTCCTGTCCGCGAAGAGAGGATTGGATGAGGCCTTTGCGAGCCTACTAAGAGGCTTCGAGGTTTGTATTGTAATATGTGCACTTGTGTTTTATTCGCAAAATACACCTGTGTATAGATAGTAGCCCCTGAGACTCGGGTTGGCTTCCCATGGGAGGCGAACGGAGGATCAAGAAGAAATATTCAAGGACTAATCTGATTAATTTGAACACAAGCTGCTTCCCCCCTAGCTACTTCCCAGACTACGGATATTGCCGAGCTGCAACGGAAGCTTGATGTGGCCGGGGATGACATTGCGTTAATCAATATGCATCTTGACGAATCACAAGGTATGTTGGCTTCCCATGGGAGGCGAATGGAGGATCAAGAAGAAATATTCAAGGACTAATCTGATTAATTTGAACACAAGCTGCTTCCCCCCTAGCTACTTCCCAGACTACAGATATTGCCGAGCTGCAACGGAAGCTTGATGTGGCCGGGGATGACATTGCGTTAATCAATATGCGTCTTGATGAATCACAAGGTATGTATTCGGGGTAGTCCCTTCACATACATTGTTGTGATATAAGCATGATGCTGAAAGTTATATACTGTAATATGCATGGCTGCAGATGGTGCTGCAGCCATTGAAATTCTTCGGGCGGAGCTGGCCCGGGCAAAGGAGCAGGCCCGATGTAGTAATGCGGCTGCCGAAAAGGCGTCAGCTGAGTTAAAAGCCGAACGAGCTGCTCGGCGTCAAGACGAGGAGAATATATCCACGATGGCGTTCGAACTAAAAAATGCTGCTAGACGCTGTGAACTCCTTGAGAAGGAGAATGAAGCCAAAACGGCTGAACTTGACAAGGCCTTATGAGAGGCGAGAGAAGCTCGGTCTAAATCCAGAGCAGCCCGTGAGGAGATCCGACAAGCTGGGGAGATTGCTACTGGTAATCCCTTTTTGCTACAGACTAAGTTCAATGATCCGAACTATGCTCAGCTTAACCAATTGTGGAGTTCTCCGGATGAGTTTTTAGACTTGCCGAAGAGTTCTTCCGATGCGGCGCAGTTTTACCAGGCGCAAGAGGGGTATGCAACAGAGAAGCTTTTCTGGTCACAATTCGGCGTGTCGAAGCGCCCCCTGTTGCTGAATGAGCAGATGTCCCAGTGGGCCAAGCTTCAAAGGATATCTGGTGCTGCCATGAATAACGTCATAATCTGGTTATGGCCAACTAAGTCTGTTCCGAATAATTACTTTGGCTTGGTACAACGGCTTTTTGACGGGGTGCCATGTATCGATGCTGTGAAGCGATTGGTGTGCATCGAGGGTGCACAGATGGCCTTTGCCCGAGTGAAGACATTCTGGGGGAAGATGAAGGCCACTGATGTTGCGGTGAAGAGTTCACCCAAGGGCAAGGACCGCCACGAACCGGAGCATTATTTTGAAGACATCCTAGTGGCCGCCCGCTTGATAGAGGGTCAATGCTCGAAAGACATAATGTTCGTGTGAGGTGTATGAGAATTGTACGAGACAATTTTATAGTTAATCTGTTTTTATGTTGCTCGAAAGTTTGTGTTCCTCCTGTGCGGCCATTTTAATATAATCTGAAATTTTTCCAGTCATCGGCTTCATCCCCCTCGTAGGAAGTATGGGGGTGTTCGGAAAAGCATTTCATCACTCTTGACCCAACGTATTGGTCCATGAAGGAGGTGTCAAAGCGGCGAACCAGACAACCAAACTATAGGGTGTTAACACTTTCACTTAGCCATAGGAGTTTTATGGTGGGTCTACGACATAGCCCCTGGTATGTATGTGACTTATTCATACGATGTGTTTACATATTTAACCGGAAAGAGGTCCTTCATGTGACATGGAGGAATCGCTAGAGATTCCGATAAGTCATAGAGTGGTTGACCAGCACAATCGTCTTTCTCTACTGAGGTGCTGAGCCAGGTGAACCGAAAGTACAATCGCAGTAGTTCTCCCTTTACTACCCTAGCCAATAGAGTGGAACGTAGGATAGTAAGCACGGGAGCCGGGCAACCCAACTATTGACCCAAGACATGATTCGGAGCTGACGCATATAAGGCCAAACTCGCGACGCCAAAGTACGCTGTAAAAGCTGTTCGGACTTTGTTGGCAACTCATTTGTTCCCGTACCAAGCCCCTGGCAAGTTAAGCCCGGGGTATATATGTGAAATAACCATAGTGGGCGTATTCATTTGCGGAAAGACGCGGATGATTAATTCGGGTAATGTGAACTGGGACCTAAGCGATATGCCAAAGATTACTTGATATATATAAAGGCCATGATCCCGGCTATTTGACATGCCCTGGGTCAAAGGCAGAGGAAAAAGGCATGTTACGGGCTCGAAAAAGAGTGCGGTCTACAAAAAGTAATTTTGGACCTCTGTCGCACGTCTGCGCCGCCTATCCTCAGCGAGGGGGATCCTTGAAGGAAGTAGCCCCGTAGGTGAGTGTACGGATCCGAACTCCGATGGAGTCGGTCTTAGATGTTTCCCTTTGCGCCACCTGTTTTAAGAGATAATGAAGAGCAAAAAAGGAAAGTAGATAAAAATGTTACCGGAGTTCTTGCAGACTTTTCCGTATTATGCTTCTGCCAATGCCCATGGTATCTTAAGTGCGTAGTTATGTGTGCGCGGTATAGTTTTAACGGGTATATGAGATGGGGAACGGAAGCCGAACTACTATTTCTGCTCCGGATTTGGTCGATCATCAGCGGGAAATTGCTTCTGACCCCCGACCTTTGGCTGGTGAACCACTCTGTCGTCCCTATTGCCTGGCGGCCCCCTTCCCTTGTGTTCGGCGTTGAGCTTGCTGACCTGCTTGAGGACCCAACAACTTGTGTTGGTATGATTAGCTAGTTTATTGGGGTGGCCGTGAATCTGGCAGGGTTGGTCTAGTATCCTGTCTAGGTTTGATGGTCCGTCTCTGTTCGCCTTGAATGCCTTTTTCCGTTGACCGGGCTTGGCATTGCTAAATTCGGCGTTGACCGCTGTGTCGTGTGATCTTTCATTATTATTGTGACTGTTGTGTTTGCTTCGTCGTGGCTTGCCATTGCCGTTTCGGATTTCGGAAGTGCCCGAGTCGCTGGCGCTATTGCTTCTGCGAGCGAGCCAGCTGTCTTCTCCCGCGCAAAAGCGGGTCATTAGAGCGGTAAGGGCTATCATGGATCTAGGTCCTTCTTGACCGAGCTGGCGTGCAAGCCATTCATCCCGGACGCCGTGTTAAAAGGCCGGAAGGGCTTCCGTGTCCGGGCAGTCAATGATTTGGTTCTTTTTAACTAAGATCCTAGTCCAGAGCTTCCCGTATGACTCTCTGGGCTGCTGGACAATGTGACTTAAGTCATCGGCGTCTAGTGGCCAGACATATGTTCCTTGGAAGTTGTCACGAAAGGCGTCCCCCAAATCTTCCCAGCTGCCAATAGAATTTTCTGGCAGACTGTTTAACCAGTACCGAGCTGGTCCTTTGAGTTTTAGTGGTAGGTATTTGAGTGCATGAAGGTCGTCTGCGCGGGCCATGTGGATATGGAGGAGGAAGTCCTTGATCCATACCGTGGGATCCGTTGTGCCATCTTATGATTCGATATTTGTAGGTTTGAACCCGTCTGGGAATTCATGCTCCATTACTTCGTTTGTGAAGCAAAGAGGGTGTGCGGTGCCTCCATGTTGGGCCACACTGCGACGTACCTCCGATGGAGTCCATTTGCGGTTTCCGGCCCAGGCGTGGCTAGGTTTGTCACGTCTGAATAGCTGGCTGTCGTCGCGTGTCGATGTATGTCCCCATGATCCGTAGATCATTCTTGAGTGTCTGGCTCTACTACCTAAGTCCTGTTGAAGGTCGTATGCACAACCCTGAGCTGTTTTGTTCTTGCCTTTATGGCGAGGTGGGGTGGTCTGGTGTTCGGCTTGAATTGTCGCTTTGCCCGGACCAAGTTGTGGTCGACCTGCCACCTTGTGCAATGATGGCACAGGCTTGAGCGCCTTGTCGTCGCCCTGGGGTAGCAATCTACGCTTCGGGTAGCTTGTGGATGGGCCACTAAGGCTGTATTCTTCGGTGGCTAGGACTTCGGTCCATCTATCATTGAGTAGATCTTGGTCAGCTTGAAGCTGCTGCTGCTTCTTTTCAAGCTCCTTGCAGTGGCTATTAGTTGGCGCTTGAAGCGCTCCTGCTCAAGAGGTTCCTCAGGCACGATGAAATCCTCGGTGCCGAGGCTCACCTCATCTTCAGAGAGCGGAAGGTAATTGTCGTCCTCCGAATTTTCGTGCGTGGCCTATTTACCAGGGCTAACCTGCCCATCTTCCCGTTCATCTTGTTCATTAGCTGTATCAATGGGGTCTTCATCGTCTTCGACATCTTCTGGAGTATTATCTTCTCCTATGCCAGTGTTTCTGTCTTTAATGCGTCGTGACTTAGAGCGGCGCCGCTGACGCTGATGCTTGGATTGTATTTCAGATGGCTTATCCTCGGTTGGATCTTCCTTGTCATCGCCGCTGTTCTCCTTTGGTGCATCCACCATGTATACATCGTACGAGGAAGTGGCCGTCCAGCGCTCGGTGAACCACGGGTTTTGGGCCTCTTCTTCTCCGGTATCGTCGTCCTATCGTCGTTGTCCTTGGAGTTGTAATCAAGTGTGTCGGTCAAATCTTCGACCGTGGCGATGAAGTGGGTGGTGGGTGGGAAGCAAAATTCTCCACCATCAACCCCTAGTTAGAACCGGATATAGTTCGGCTGTGAGTCCTCTGCCAAGGACAGGTTCTTTAACGAGTTTAGCACATCGCCTAAAGGCGAGTGCTGGAAGATGTCTGCGGCGCTGAACTTGAAGATCGATAAACAATCAAGTTTGGTGTCCGCGGGCTCACGTGGTACAGAACTTACGGCCGGAGACGAGTCTGGAGTTCCGGTGACAAAGACATCGTGAGAGGTTCAGTCTATGTGTGGCTCCAACGCCATGGAATCTATGGCCTCCGTGGTGGGGTTGATCCTCCCGTCCTCAGATGGTGCAGTCTGCTCCGGCTCTCAAGACAGTGCGACTATAGGAGCGATCTCCTAGATGTGGTCTGATGACAGATTTAGGTCATGATCATCAAGGTGACCAGGGGTGGTAGGCGCGGTCTCGAATCCGGTGAATATCAAGTCTCCACTGATGTCCGCAACGTAGTTCAAGCTCCCAAATCTGACCTGATGGCCAGGGGTGTAGCTTTCGATCTACTCCAGATGGCCAAGCGAATTGGCCCGCAATGTGAAGGCGCCGAACACAAAGATTTGTCCGAGGAGTAAAGTTTCTCCTTGAACAACGTCATTATTGACGATTGAAGGGGCCATCAAACCTTTTCGCGACAACACAGTGGAACTCTCAACGAAAGCACCAATGTCGGTGTCAAAACCGGCGGTTCTCGGGTAGGGGGTCCCGAACTGTGCGTCTAAGGTCGATGGTAACAGGAGACAAGGGACACGATGTTTACCCAGGTTCGGGCGCTCTCTATGGAGGTAATACCCTACGTCCTGCTTGATTGATATTGATGAATATGAGTATTACAAGAGTTGATCTACCTTGAGATCGTAATGGCTAAACCCTAGAGGTCTAGCTTGTATGGCTATGATAATGAATCTCCTCTATCCGAACTAAGTTCTCCAGTTTATATAGACACCGGAAGGATCTAGGGTTACACAATGTCGGTTACAAAGAAGGGTATCTACATATCCGGTCGCCAAGCTTGCCTTCCATGCCAAGGAGAGTCCCATCCGGACACGGGTGAAGTCTTCGTAGCTTCATAGCCCATCATTCCAGCCCGTGGCTAATAGGACGGACGCCCGCGGACCCCTTAGTCCAGGACTCCCTCAGTCGGCGACGACGTGATTCGAGCACATCCATTGCTATCGATGGCAGGATAGTGGAGGTCGAACATCAGGCGACAGCCACACTAAGCTTTGCTCCTCGACCCTGCTGTCTCGTCGTGTCACCCCATCACGCTTCTCTGTCTGCTGGGTGGAGGTCGTCGCGCGGCTAATTAATTAAGGTATTCTTTTCTTGAGTTGCTTAATTAAGGTATTCAATTCCTAAGGGTAGTGTTGTACTAGTATTCTGCGCGTAAATTGACTGGCCATTAATTTTTGTCATTGCACATGTGGATAACAATATGAAGCGGCCTCAGTAATTATGAAAATAAAACCTTGTGATTTATGCATGGATCTTTGGGTAGCAGTTAATCCGTGTATTAATATTGTTGTTTTGTTTTTAATTACCATTCGTGTGGGGCAGATGGAGCTATCTCGATGGTTGAAGAATTGGAAAACCACAGATTTTATCAGTGGCGTGACAGAGTTCCTGAATTTGGCTGAAAGTACAAAGAAGAGAATTGGTGATGCGGATTACATCCTATGTACATGTACTGATTGTGCCAATACAGAGTCACATGAAGTTGCAGATGTCCAGTGGCACTTTGTTTCTAGGGGATTCATGGATGGATATACACGTTGGACCAGACACGATGAAGAGGTGGTCATGGATGAAGATACCCAGGGCTATGAGATTCCAAACCCCGATCAGTGTCACATGGATGTTGAACCTAACATCGGGGCAGACGCGTCAAGCTACCAATGGAAAACCGGAAAGCCGAAACGCCCGCTGGAAAACCAAGACAATGACGATCTTGATATGCCAGATTTTGCTGCTATGATTGCAAATTTCGAGGGCCCAAAAAAGGATATGATTGGGTACAAGGATCTGCCAACCATTGATGCAGACTCCATGAAAGAATTGTATCCAGGTTGCAGAAAGAAATATTCCAAGTTGAGTGCCACCCTGGCGCTTCTCAGATTTAAAGCAGCAAATGTTCTATCAAACAAGGGCTTCACAGAGATGTTAGGTCTTTTCAAAGAAATTCTTCCAGAAGATAATGTGCTTCCCAAAAGCATGAATGAAGCGAAGAAAATTGTTTGCCCATTGGAACTTGAAGTACAGAAGATACACACTTTTGTGCATGATTGTATATTGTACCGTGGTGAGTACAAAGATTTGCGTGCATGTCCCACATGCAAGCATGCACGATACAAGCGCTGGAGAGCAAATGATAAGTACAAATTGGACAATGAGATCAAGACAGGAATCCGGTTCAAGGTTGTTTGGTACTTGCCTTTAATTCCATGGTTGAGGCATTTGTTTGCAAACCCTAAAGAGGCGAAGAGGTTGCGGTGGCATCATGATGAGCGAATTGTGGATAAGTATATGAGGCACCCGAAATATGGGGCTTAGTGGGAATTAATCGACAACAAGTTTCAAGACTTTGCCAAGGATCCTAGAAGTATAAGGCTCGGGGAGTGTACTAACGGGATGAATCCTTTTGGCTATATGAGCACCAATCACAGCACATGGCCGGTGCGTCTGTGCATATATAACCTAGTTCCTTCGTTGTGTATGAACAAAAAATACATTATGATGTCAATGATTATCGAAGGCCCGAAGCAACCTGGAAATGAAATCGACATTTACTTTCAGCTACTGGTAGAAGAACTGCTGACAACATGGATAGATGCGCCTGCTGTAAAATGTTATGATGCTTACAGAAAGGAGATTTTCGATCTACATTCGATGCTGGTGCACACCATTCACGGTATGCTGGAATTAGGCAACACATCGGGGCAGAAAACAAAGGGAGATGTAGGGTGTTTCACATGCATGGATAGGACGCATAGCATATTTCTTCCCAACTCGCGCACAACTGTGTATTACCATCATCATAGGTTCTTATGGAAAAATCACCCATACCGAAAGATGAAAGCTGAATTTGATGGTATGGCAGAGGTAGCTGTGGGCCCAAGACCCTATGATGGGGAGGTGGTCCACAACATGGGTAAACAAATTAATGTTGTGCTTGGCAAGGAGCACGCTTTGATGGTGAAACAAACACCCAAGGGTCAAGTGTTTAAGAAGAAATCAGTGTTCTAGAAATTACCTTATTGGGAGATTCTACGTGTACATCACTGCATCGATGTCATGCACGTAGAGAAGAACGTATGTGCAAGCATCCTTGGTACTCTGCTCAAGATTAAAGGTAAAATAAAGGATGGTGACGGTTCGCGGCTCGATATGCTTGCTGATCAATCAAAACGCAAGAGTGAAGCAGAAGATGATGACAAATTCATCAAAGCTTGCCAGAGTTATAATTTCAGTTCAAAAGAGGCAACACAGTTCTTCACCTATTTGTTCTCAGTTAAGACACCCTCTTCCTACTGCGCAAACATCAGAAGTCTCGTGGATGTGAGCTCAGGTAAAATGAAGTTGGGACACATGAAGTCACATGATTACCATGTAATGTTGACAAAAATGCTCCCGATGGACATCAGGAATCTGATGGACAAAGATTTAAGAAACACACTCATTAAGCTCTGTGATTTCTTCAACCAACTATGGCAAAGAGTTGTAGATCCTGAAGAGTTGGATCATATGCAAGATGATATTGTAAGAATATTTTCCAACCTAGTGATGTTTTTCCCATCGTCATTCTTTGATGTCATGGTCCATCTCACTATTCACCTTGTCGATGAGATAAAGTATTGTGGTCCTGTGTTTCTTCGCAACATGTATCCCTTCAAGCGGTTCATGGGAATACTAAAGCACTTTTGTCGAAACCGAAACCATCCAGAGGCAAGCATCCTACAAGGTTATACTGCGGAGGAGGTGGTTGAGTTTTGCACCGAATACATGAAACAAAGACCTATAGGTTTGCCCCTCTCTGGCCACGAGGGAAGGCTAAAAGGTAAGCCGGTCCTTACTGGCATGCAAATGGCTGCACCCGGAGAATTGGCGAAGAAAGCCCACTTGACGGTACTACTTAACAGCTTAGTTCTTAGCGCTTATGCCGAAGAACACTTGGTGGAGATACGCCAAAGCTTCTTACCAATGGTGCCTTCATCAGATGTGGAGATGAAGGAGCACACTAAGAATGACACCGAATGGCTGAAGAATCGTTTGGCACAAGGATCCATCGATGACATTGCTACGTGGTTCGCACAAAAGCCATCACCTACGGTGTTGATGTACCAAGCATATGACATAAATGGTACACGTTCTACACTGAGGAACATGATGAGAAGACCTCATGTCAGAAAAGCTCTGTTCGAATAGAATGCATGACTGTAGATGAAGCTGATAAAAGGGTTAGTAGAACTTAAAATAACAATGGTAGATGAATGTAGATGAATGCACTAGTGGCTTCTCTCGAGAAAAATAGAAAACGGTGGGTAAACGAATTACTGTTGGGAAATTGATAGAACTTCAAATAATCATGATGATATCCAGGCAATGATCATTATATAGGCATCACGTCCAAGATTAGTAGACTGACTTCTTCCTGCATCTACTACTATTACTCCACACATCGACTGCTATCCAGCATGCATCTAGTGTATTAAGTTCATGGAGAAACGAAGTAATGCAATAAGAACGATGACATGATGTAGACAAGATCTATTTATGTAGAAATAGACCCCATCTTGTTATCCTTATGTAACACCCTCGATGCGACTATATCTCCCACGTGTCGAGACATGACTTAGAGGCATAATCGCATTGAAGGCATATGTCGCAAGTTAGGCAATCTTCACAACATCCCATGTAATATAGATCATAAAAGGGGAGATAACATAGTTGGCTTACACTCGCCACGTCAATCAAGTACATAGATAACATCACATCATTCAAACACTCATGGCCCGACTACGGCGCCAAAATAAAAGATAACCCAACATGCGATACAGTCCCGATCACCCCCAACTGGGCACCACTACTGATCATCAGGAAAGGAAACATAGTATCATTGAGGGTCCTCGTCGAACTCCCACTTGAGCTCGAGCGCATCACCTGGAGCAGAATCATCAGGCCCTGCATCTGGTGTAATAGTAATCTGTGAGCCACAGGGACTCAGCAATCTCGCACCCTCGCGATCAAGACTATTTAAGCTTATAGGTAAGGCAAGGTAAACATATAGGTGGAGCTGCAGCAAGCGACTAGCATATATGGTGGCTATCCTGATCGCAAAAGAGAGCGGGAAGAGAAGGCAAAGCGCGAGCGAGAAACTAGAGGACAACCTGCGCATACATTACTCCAACACCGTGTCCACTTCCCGGACTCCGCCAGAAGAGGCCATCACGGTAACACACACTGTTAATTCATTTTAATTAAGTTAAGGTTCAAGTTATCTACAACCGGACATTAACAAATTCCCATCTGCCCATAACCGCGGGCATGGCTTTCTAAAGTTCAAATCCCTGCAGGGGAGTCCCAACTTAGCCCATGACAAGCTCTCACGGTCAACGAAAGAATAGACCTCCTCCCGAGACGCTCCGATCAGACTCGGTATCTCGGTTCTTCAAGACACTTTGACAGGTTAAAAGAAAACCAGCAACACCGCCCGAATGTGCCAACAAATCCTGATAGGAGCTGCACATATCTCGTTGTCAGGGCACACTCAGATGAGCCAGACGTCGGGTAGGCTAGCCCAGAGTTGCCCCTGGTAGCCCCGGACATCGCTCGGTTGGACCAACACTCAGAGGAGCACTGGCCCGGGGGGGCTAAAATAAGATGACCCTCGGGCTCCGGAAACCCAAGGGAAAAAGAGGCTAGGTGGAAAATGGTAAAACCAAGGTTGGGCATTGCTGGAAAAGCTTTAATCAAGGCGAACTATCAAGGGGTTCCCATTATAACCCAACCGCGTAAGGAACGCAAAATCCGGGAACATAACACCGATATAACGGAAACTAGGGCGGAAAGAGTGGAACAAAACACTAGGCGAGAGGCCGAGCCTTCCACCCTTTACCAAGTATATAGATGCATTAAGATAACAAGATAATATAATGATATCCCAACAAGTAAATAAATGTTCCAACAAGGAACGGTCTCCAATCTTCACCTGCAACTAGCAACGCTATAAGAGGGGCTGAGCAAAGCGGTAGCATAGCCAATCAACGGTTTGCTAGGACATGGTGGGTTAGAGGTTTGACATGGCAATTTGGGAGGCTTGCAAGCAAGTGGTAGGCGTCGTAGCATTGGCATAGCAAAAGAACGAGCATCTAGCAAAGCAAAGATAGTAGTGATTTCGAGGGTATGATCATCTTGCCTGCAAAGTTGTCAGAGTTGACTGGATCCTCGAAAGCAAACTCAACGGGCTCCTCGTTAGCGAACTCGTCTCCCGGATCTACCCAAACAAGACAAACAAGCAAACGGAGCACAATCAACCACGTGCAAGGATCAACAATATGATGCAAAGATGGTATGCTATGCGGGATGCATATGCAAGATTTGACAAGGGATGCAAGAACCTTGCCTCAACTTGGAAAACCAAGTGTGCCACTGGAAAGATGAGATGAAATCGCTTGAAAACGATATAAAGAACGCCGGAATTGGAGTTACGGTTTGGAAATGGCAAGTGATTCAAATATGACGCCTGTCTGCGATTTACAGCAAGTAGCCATCTAAATCCAACGAGATGAACATGCTACAGTACTCAACCATAACAACAAAATACATGGCAGGGATGCATTCATGATGCTTAACAAAAGTCTAGCACTGAGCTACGGCCAAAGCATCCATTAACAGGTTCAAACAAGCATGGAAAAATGACAAATATCTAAATGGAGTAGCAGATCTGACAATTATCTCAAGTAGCACTCTTCTAACAGCATTTCAGGCATCAAGATGAACTCAAATGAAAATGATGCAATGGAATGAAATAATATACTCTCCGAGACGAACATTTTGATATGCTATATGCCAAAAACGGAGCTACGGATGCGGAGATATAGCATGATGAACAGGAGCACATGAACTAGGGTTTCGTGCAAAAAGTCAACCGTCCCAATTCCCAGATCTGGATCTGGCACGGATTTCGAAGCAGCCCGCCAGAGTTACTGTTCACCGCCGGAGATGAAGCTCGCCGGAGGTCGGAGTTGAGGAAGGAGGGGCCGGATCCGGTGGTGGAGCTCGTCGGGGCGGTGCGGTCGCCGAGACCCGCGGCGGCGAGGCGGCGA
>NC_041390.1:233575704-233659239 GCF_002162155.2 Triticum dicoccoides
TGTCGCCGGAGACAGCGATGGAGGCGGCGGCCGCTTGGGAAAGAAGGGCGCGGGGAGGCGCCCCGGCGGCGCGCGACGGTTGGGCCTCGGGGGCCCGGTTTGGGCCTCCTGGGCCGGCAGCGGGGAAGTGGGCGCGGGCCACTTGGCGCCCGCTGATTGGCCGGAGGCGGCGGCGGGATTCGTCCGGTGGCGGCGGGGCAATTTTTTTAGGGTTTAGGAGAGGGGATCCGTGAGTTTGGAGGAGGGGGTCTTTATATAGGCATAGGGGGAGCTAAGAGAGTCCAAATGAGGTGTGGTTTTCGGCCACGCGATCGTGATCGAACACTCTAGATGATGGAGAGGGTTTTGGTGGGTTTAGGGCCAAAGTGGAGGGGTGTTGGGCTGCAACACACACGAGGCCTTTTCAGTCCCTCGGTTAACCGTTGGAGCATCAAACGAAGTCCAAATGGTACGAAATTTGACAGGCGGTCTACCGGTAGTAAACCAAGGCCGCTTGGCAAGTATCGGTCCAATCCAGAAATATTTAATCCCCACACACGAAAGAAAGGTAGAAAAGACCACCGGAGGAGAACGAAGCGCCGGAATGCAAAACGGACAACAGGGAAAATGCTCGAATGCATGAGATGAACACGTATGCAAATTCAATGCACATGATGACATGATATGAGATGCATGACAATGACAACAACACACGGAGACAAAAACCCGAACCCGAGAAAATAAAATAACTTAACGCCGGAAATGGCAAGAGTTGGAGTACAAATTGGGTAAGTTACATCCGGGGTGTTACACCTTAATAGCAATGATACATACGTGTCGGTTCCCCTTTTGTCACTGGGATCAAGCACCGTAAGACCGAATCCATCACAAAGCACCTCTTCCCATTGCAAGATAAATAGATCAAGTTGGCCAAACAAAACCCAAATATCAGAGAAGAAATACGAGGCTATAGCAATCATGCATATAAGAGATCAAAAGACTCAAATAACTTTCATGGATAAAAACATAGATCTGATCATAAACTCAAAGTTCATCGGATCCCGACAAACACACCGCAAAAAGAATTACATCATATGGATCTCCAAGAGACCATTGTATTGAGAATAAAACAAGAGATAGGAAGCCATCTAGCTACTAACTACGGACCCAAAGTTCTACAAAATACTACTCACGCATCATCAGAGAGGCACTAATGGATATGATGAACCCCTCTGTGATGGTGTCTAGATTGGATCTGGTGTTTCTGGAACTTGTGGCGGCTGGAATTGATTTTCGTCGACTCCCCTAGGGTTTCTGGAATATTGGGGTAGTTATAGAGCAAAGAGGCGGTGCCGGAGGCCACCGAGGTGGGCACAACCCACCAGGGCGCACCTGGGCCTCTAGGCGCGCCCTGGTGTCTTGTGCAAACCTCGGTCTCCCACTTTGGTACTTCTTTGGCCCACTGGATGTCTTCTGGTCCAAAAAAATCCACAAAAAGTTTTGCTGCATTTGGACTCTGTTTGGTATTGATTTCTTGCGATGTAAAAAGCATGCAAAAAACAACAACTGGCACAGGGCACTATGTCAATAGGTTAGTACCAAAAAATGATATAAAATGACTATAAAATGATAGTAAAACATCCAAGAATGATAATATAACAACATGGAACAATAAAAAATTATAGATACATTGGAGACGTATCAGGCACGCAAAGGTTAAAGTATTTCTACCGTAATACAATGACTATCTACATGCCCTCATGAGTCATGAAGACAGTGAAGGATGGGTGGTTGGCCATCACAAGGGGTTGGACTAAGTCGTGTGTGCCTTCTGCATGGAGGAGAGCAAAATACGGGCATTCCGCTTCACCTTGCTCAACAACCAGAATGTCTTTGGCATCTTTTTTTACCGTGTTTAATAGTACAACTATAGAACCCTAGTTCATCATTCCTTATTTGGTGCTTATGTAATTCTTGAACATGTGTATCTGTGAATTGAATAATGCATTGTTAGTTTAACTTGATGGATATGAATGAAGTTATCGCCAAGTTTCAAATTCATATTCGGTAGAATTTTAAATAGCAGTGATTTAAGTAGGGTTGAAATATGCTCTGCAGGTCGTTACGGTGCACACGATATGTAAAGCACAAATGCGTGTGATATATATGTACTTCTAACACGGTTTGCAGAGAGGAAACATGTGTGACCATGCAAACAGTTGTCGTTTGTGAAGCATGTGTGATGTCAGACAATATTATAAATGGTGCGAGCAAACTAAATGTTTGGGATACTCACCTTATCGTACATAGTTTACAATCATGAACTATTTCGGATGCTGTAAGCATCGTAAACGTTGCACCACATAATAGCGTGTGTAATAGTTATCTTGTACGACACTGGTACGACGGTTCGACGTTTCGTAATCCTATCCGACACTCGTACGATGATTAGGTAATCTTCTTAATTACAGATCGCATACGGTTCGGGAGAAGTGAATGTGCGTGATAGTCTCCTGATCACACACGCTTGTCAATCATGAACTGTTTGTGATGGAGTGCGCATCATAAACGTTGCACCACATAATAGTGTGCAATGATAATGCCAACACACACGAGTAGCAAAGATGGAGCATTTGGGATATTTGATATATCACAAACAACTATGTGAAGAATCGCGTTGGGACAGATGCTCGCATCGCATATGCTTAGTTATGCAAAACGTATGCATTCCTACTACCTATCCCCAACGGTTTTTGGGTCGTGTGGGAAGGATCCCCCCTATCGACCACACTCATTAGGTGACGGTTTAAAATGTCGTTGTGGAAAGGGGTTAAAACCATTTGTATAGCAGCTCGATGTACCAGTGTTGCTCCAAAATGATAGTTACCATATCATCGAAAGACGAGACACCTTCGCCTTGATCGAGTGGTATCAGATTTCCATGTTGCTCGGTGAGATTTTACCCGTTTTTTATAGTTTAGATCATACCAATAGTCCACTAAAAAACCAAAAAATTGGGTTAGTACATCATATCCGAACCAATCTGAGCCTTTTGCATAATGTCTTCATTCTTTTGTTTTTTGAGTTTGCGGTTGCATCATTGTGTCATGTTTCTAGTCTTAGCGTATAGTCCTTTAGAGTTTCGAGTTTTGTTCATAATTTTTCACGCCACCGCCACCACATCTTCATTGTTGTTGCCATATACCGCCACCACATCCCCGCACCAATCCTAGTCCATATACTCCAGCACATATTCACCACCATCACGCCAATCCGAGTCCACGTCCATCAGATTCGCTACTAGTCTATGTTCCACAGCCCCTACATATATCTGCCACCAGCCCTAGTTCCACCAGATTCATCTCCGCCACGAGTCCTAGTCCGATCCAGTATTTGTTTCTTTGTTTTCTATTTCCATATCATGCCATACTCCATCTCGTGGCCACATTGGACGTACTCCCCAACTTCCGTGCCACCCGTAGAAGAAAAATGGTTCCAAACTCAAAACAAAAACAAAGTTTGGAAAATTCTGGCTAAGCGGTTTTTAGACCATTTGTATACTTTTTCGGAAAACAATTATTGCGGAGAAAAAAGGAGAGAAAAAGGAGAAAAAGGAGAAAAAAGAGATTCAAAGTGTGCTACTCCCTTGTTTACGTGCAGCGTCCTGATTTTTTAGTGTTCTAGGCTCGCGTCTCTAGCACGGTCTAGCCTAGGACCAACACAGTACCGACGTTGAGCGTTTACTCAACTTTGCATCTATGACTTGATTATTTCTACCCTTTTGTTACCATACATTAAGCCTTCCCAACCACACATATCATCTACATTGCGCCTAGCAATCGCTCTATCCAAGCTTTGAGGAGTTTTGACTGCAAGGGTGCCGATCACCACCTGCTGCTTGGTAAGAACGGGAAATAATTTGTGATTTGCTTGACGGATTTATGACATTCCAAAACTCCACTTCATCTTAGTAGTTCGTAGGACATATTCTTGTGTGCTTCTATTGTAGCTAACCATGGCATGATCACAAGCCGACGAGACTAACTGGGAGAACATGAAAAAGCAACTACATGATAAATTTCAGCAACTGATGAGTGGATAGGTGTAACATGTGCTAACCAGTTTTGAAGAGGCCATGGAGAAGATAGATGGCATAGAGAAGACGTTCAAAACAAAGCTTGATAACAAGTTTAATGAACTGCTCAACAAAAACAACAACAACAACAACAACTAGGACATATTCTTGTGTGTTTCTATTGTAGCTAACCATGACATGATCATAAGCCGACGAGACTAACTGGGAGAACATGAAAAAAGCAACAACATGATAAATTTCAGCAACTGATGAGTGGACAGGTGCAACATGTGCTAACCAGTTTTGAAGAGGCCATGGAGAAGATAGATGGCACAGAGAAGACGTTCAAAACAAAGCTTGATAACAAGTTTAATGAACTACTCAACGACCACTAGCACCACCACCAGGTCATCCACATGCAAATAATCGCAATGGTAGGGCTGCACCACCACCTCAGGTACGATATCATGACCACATCCCTAAACTAAAGTTGAATATTTTGCCATTTGATCATAGATACATTCTTGATGTCTATCTTACTTGGGAGTTGGAAACTAAACAATGTTTTACATGCTTACAATATCCTGAGGATAGACGTGTTGCTACTGTTGTTTGTGCATTCACTAGTTTTGCATGTGTTTGGTTGTCTAAACATTGTAGATTATATCATGGTAATATTCCTACTACTCGGGCTGCTTTAAAAATTGCCATGCGTACTCGTTGGGCTCCACCATATTATCAATGTGAATTACTCCAAAAATTACAATGTTTAAGACAAGGAAAAAATTATATAGAGGAATATTATCATGAATTGTAAACTGGCATGATTAGATGTGGTATTTTTGAGGATAATGAAGCTATGCTTGCATGTTTTATGGGTGGATTAAATAGAGAGATTCCGACCATTTTAGAGTATAAGGAGTATAATAATATCACTCGTTTATTCCATCTTGCGTTCAAAGTTGAACGTGAAGTGTAGGATCGACAGGCATTGGAGTAAACTAATTTTTCTACAGGACGATCTTCATCATGGACGCCACATGCATCTTCTACTTCCACACGTCCTGCTGCAACATTGCCTACTTCACCTGCCAACTCCAACCGAGATTCAAGAAAACAGACACCACCACCACCACCACCATCCGCCAAGAGTACACCTTCTGGTCCCGCACAGATCTCTTCTTTATCCATGGCATCAATGGGGCAAATGCATGAAGTTACATGTCGTCGTTGGAAGGGTGGAGGTCACTATTAGAGAAAATCTCCATCTCCGCATGTGATGATTGTTACTGAGGATGGTGGGTATGAATCTGCTACTTACTATGATGAGGAGACTTAGCTCTTATTTCTAGTGAAAAGTAGGGTGGAGATGATTCTCAACAAGAGACACAATACATGACTGCTAAAGACGCTGACAGGTATGCAAGTTTAGTTGCTCAACATGTTTTTTGTGTGCAGGTAACACAAGTTGAGAAAAATTGGAGGCACAATTTGTTCCATACAAATGGAGTTGTGGAGGAATGTTCTATCCGTGTAATCATTGATAGAGGTAGTTGCAAAAACTTGGCTAGCATGGAGATGGTGGAGAAGCTGTCTCTCACTACGAGACCACATCCTCATCCTAACTACATACAATGGTTCAATAGCAGCAGCAAGGTTAAGGTAAGACGTATTGTTCATGTGCATTTTAGTATCGCAACATATGTTGATTATGTTGATTGTGATGTGGTACCCATGCAAGCATGCTCCAGATTACTTGGTAGGCCATTTGAATTTGATAAAAAAAATTGTACACCAACGTAGAAACAATCAGTATACTCTTGTTCTTAAGGATAAACATATTACTTTGCTTCCTATGTCTCCTCAACACATTTTGAAAGATGATATTACTAGAGCTAGTAAAGGAAAATAGGAACAAAACAAGAGTGAAAATCAGATTGTGTCAAAAGAATTTGAGCAACAAATGAAACCTAATAAGAAACCATGATCTCATGTTGCATTTGAAATTAAATTGAAAAGCGGATGTTTACTTTCCACCAAAGATGATATTGATGATCTAGATTAAGCAAATCTATTTGCTATGCATTTGTGTGCAAAAGGCATTATTTTTCATTCGAGGACACGCCTTCCTCTTTGCCTCCTACTGTCATTAACATTTTGCAGGAGTTTGCTGGCGTCTTTCCACAAGATGTGTCACTGGGATTACCACCTATTCGAGGGATTGAGCATCAGATTGACTTAATTCCCGGTGCATCACTGCCCAATCATGTGCCATTGTAACAGATCAAGAACGACACTACAAATGCCTTCTAGTTATTTTGTTGTCGTCGTTTGTTATATTTATTTGCTGCATTCATCATCGCATCATTCGCATTGCATTGGCACTCTGTTGCCGTCATGTTTTCATAAAACTTGCATCCATTCGTAGTGCCACTTCTCGTTTGTCTCTTTTGGCCTTTGTTAGACCCCTTCGACCTGGATCTACGTTTTATCTCTTGCCTAAGCCGGAGTCTCTTTGCATACTGCACATCCCCCTCGCTCGCGTGTCCGAAACTTCCCCGAAACCGAACCGGGCTGTCCTTACCGATGGTTCCGGATCATCCCCAAACATCCCTAAAATGTCTTTGGTTTCTTATTTGGACTTCCCTAGCCTATTTATTCTCGACCGCCTGATTATGATCTAGGGGACCAAATACCCCCCAAACCTAGCCCACTTTCTATATAAACTAGACCAACCCTACAACCTAGGGACCTTGTCCCATCCCTCCGCCGCCGCCACACTCCACCTTGTCGTCTCCCACCTCGCGATCCCTCCCGATCCAAACCCACCAATCACCACACCCCTCTTCGATCCATTCCAAGTCCAACCAGTGTCCGTGCCAAGGAACCCCCTGCCCTTGCGCCTCCTTCTCCTGAGCTGTTCCACGCTTGACCTTTCTCTGCCTCGAACCCGTCAGCCTTAAACCCACGCCACTGGTGCATCTCCGGCAAGCCACCAGCGACCGGGACCAAGACGTCCGTGCACCCTGCCTCTCCTTCGTCTACTTTCCCTGGTTCCTCTCACTCTCTCTCACTCACCCGAGTTTGTCTCTCCCCGTGTCGAAAATGTTGTACGAAACCATGTGTCAGTGTCAAAACCGGCCGATCTTGGGTAGGGGGTCCCGAATTGTGTGTCTGAGGATCGAAGGTAACAAGGGACACGGGGAACACGATGTTTACCCAGGTTCAGGCACTCTTAATGGAGGTAAAACCCTACATCCTGCTTGATTGTATTTGATGAGTATAGGGGTTACAAGAGTCGATCTACCTCGAGATCGTAATGGCTAAACCCTAGATGTCCAGCCTATATGAATTCTGATAGCCTCTACGGACTAAATCCTCCGGTTTATATACACATCGGAGAGTCCTAGGGTTGTACAAAGTCGGTTTGCAGAAGAAGGAAATTACATATCTGGATGCCAATCTTGTCACCCACGCATAGGAGAGTCCTATCTGGACACGGGGGAAGGTCTTCTACCTTGTATCTTCACGGCCCATTAGTCCGACCCATATCACATAGCCTGGACACCCGAGGACCCCCTTTTCCAGGACTCCCTTAGTAGCCCCTGAACCAGTCTACAATGACGATATGTTCGGCACACAGATTGTCTTCTGCATTGCAAGGCGGGTTCCTCCCAAATACTTCAAAGCAATCTTCTGAATGAAAGAGTTGTATTCGGCTCTACATGATAATCACAACCTCAACCATGAAGGAAAAAATTTAACCAAAATAATGCCTGTCAACTGACAACTTTCCGGCGAAACGCCACATCTGGCATCTTTAGCATTTTGAACCGTTTTTCGCCTCCCGCTTCATGTTTCGAGGCATAGCCTCTATTGACATGTCTTGTCAAAACAGAGATCATGTCCACTTATTGCGGGATCCTCATCAATACGGTTTGGGTAATCTAACCGTGTCATTTGCACAACCCCTTGGGAATAGGCGAGTTTTAAGGCTTGACGGGGGGCGTTTGATATTCACTGCCTATATAATAGGATAAAGATTCCTCTTTCTTCCCACGCATTCTTCCTTCTCCTGCCTTCCCATCTTCGAGCTCCAGCGCCCAAACTTCAATCTTTCCCACCACCGCCAACCTCTCCAGCCATGTCCGGATCTGGCTCTAAGGGCAAGTGGGAGGCCTCCTCCGTCACGGAGAAGGATGTCAAGGAGCTCTGGGAGGCGGCGTATCTGTGTGCGGACATCGCGCACAGGCTCCCTGCCAAGAAGCAAGTTATCCCCACCCCGGACCCCAGCGAAAGGGTGGTGTTCATCCCTCATTTCCTTCACAGGCTAGGGCTTCCCCTCCACCCCTTTGTTCGCGGCGTCATGTTCTACTATGGGCTAGATTTCCATGATCTAGCCCCAAACTCTTTCCTGCACATCTCGACGTTTATCGCTACTCCACATCCCCCCACACTCCGGTTGATGGCTCAAGGTCTTCAATGTGAAGCCGAAGGTGGTCGACAGGCAGCATGCGAGCTGCGGAGGCGCCATGGTGAGCAAGCTCCCCAACACCACTTGGCCTAAAGGGGCCTTTGTGCAGACCGTCAAGGTCTGGCAACAGGAGTGGTTCTACATTACCGAACCCCGCGGCGCCAGGTGGGTGGCCACTCATGAGTTCCAATCTGGACCCCTATGCGGCTCAAGTCGTGGACCAACAAAGGTCTTGATTGGAGATCCCTGGCGGAAGCGTTGATGCTGCAAAAGCGCATCACACACATGATAAACAAGAACACCAGCCTAGCAAGCATGATTCAGGTGATGCTCTTCCGCAGGATCCTCCCCTGCCATCTCCAGCCGTCCCACATGTGGGACTTCAATCCAGAAGATCCACGGACCCTAAAGGGCTTCTTCGGCACAATGCACGAAGATATCTGGAAGCTGCTCTTCAGGCCCCAAAAAGCGTGGCCGCAGACGACCGAATACATCGGCCTCGACAGCGAGAATTCGGCCACACGGGTAAGTGCGTTATTCCCGAGCATACATTCAGTCCATAAGTTATTGGGCATAACGAGTTTTCCATCCGTTGCTCAGGGCTGGATAGCGAAGGTGGAGCGGATCAAGTGTCCGGCTCCAGTGCCTGAAGATTCAGCCACTCCACAACTAACAAAGATGCTAGTCCCGGTGCCCTATCAGGCACCAGAGAAGAAGGCCAAGAATAAGGGCAAGGAGGCCAAGGGCGGCCCCCGCCATAACAGTACTTCGGACCCAGTGTCCGGAGAAACGGAAATCCTCTCCCGCACGAGGAAGATGAAGACAAAAAGGAAGAGGAGGTGGAAATTGACTCCCCTCTCAAGGGGAGGAAGAAAAAGAGGGCAGCCTCCTTAGACCCGGAGGAGGGGGCATCCAAGAGGGGGAAGGTGACCCTCTCGGATGGTTCGGATTCAGAGGTCAAACCCATCACCAAGAGGCTTCCCAGGGCGAAGCCCCTGGCCGAATCGTAAGTACCAAAGGCTTCTTGACAAGTATTCGGTCCTCTATGCTTTTAATATAACATATTATATTGTGTGTATTTCAGCCCTGCTCCCGACCTCCCCAACCCTTCACTATCTGAGGGGAGTTCCGTGCCGCCAGAGATGGCAGAGAGCGAGACGCCTCCGCGAGCCTCTCCGCCCACCGCCGCGGATGACACCGAGGTGTTGTCCCAAAGACCTCTCTAGGCCATGGAGGAGTGAGCAAGGCGACCCAAACGGCGCCCGTAATACCTCGGCTGCCGAAGACATGGGGGTGCGATCCCCATGGCGACCGACGGCGGGGTCCCTCACTAGTCCGGGCCCCAGCCGGACACCATTCTGGAGACCCATACGGTTCTGGAATCTGGCGAGCAACCCCCTTTGAAGGAGGGAGGAGGATCAGCTCCGACGGCGACCTCCACTAATCCGGAGGCGCAGAATGCTCTGATGGAAGCACTACGACGTGCTTCCATCATGGAGGAGCACCGCACCCTGATGGGTGTGGTGGTTGAGAAGGTTCAGTCCGCTAAGAGGGGCCGAATGAAGCCTTTACTAGCCTGCTATGCGACGTAATGCTCTAGATGCTTTTCATATGAAGGAAATATACCTGTATATAGATAGTAGCCCCTGATACTCTATCCGGTTTTTGAAAAAAGCTGAACAGAGGATCTCATTGAATTTGGAGAAGGTGACATACTTTTTTTCCACAGGCTTCCCTGTTGGCGGCAACAGCCCAGGCCGCTGAAGTTTCCGAACTCAATCGAAAGCTGAAGCTGGCCAATGATGAGATCGACCGCATTAACAAGCGGTTCAATGAGGTGCAAGGTATGCGTGTACTTTTAAAAGAGTTTAATCATATATCTGAGGTAATATGCAAATTCAGAGTATAACTCATGTAGTGCTGTGATTATGGGTGCAGGTAGCACGGCCGAGGTTGAGACCCTCAAGAGCGCCGTTGCCCAAGCCAAGGAGGAGGCAAAACGATGAAGTGGCCATGAAGCACCTTCCTTTGATGTTGGAGGGCTCTGCCAGAGCGTGGCTGTCGGTGTCAAAACCGGCGGATCTCGGGTAGGGGGTCCCGGACTGTGCGTCTAGGCGGATGATAACAGGAGGCAGGGGACACAATGTTTTACCCAGGTTCGGGCCCTCTTGATGGAGGTAAAACCCTACGTCCTGCTTAATTAATATTGATGATATGGGTAGTACAAGAGTAGATCTACCGCGAGATCAGAGAGGCTAAACCCTAGAAGCTAGCCTATGGTATGATTGTTGTTCGCCCTACGGACTAAAACCCTCCCGTTTATATAGACACCGGAGAGGGCTAGGGTTACACAGAGTCGGTTACAATGGTAGGAGATCTACATATCTGTATTGCCAAGCTTTCCTTCCACACCAAGGAAAGTCCCTTCCATACACGGGACGAAGTCTTCAATCTTGTATCTTCATAGTCCAGGAGTCCGGCCGAAGGTATAGTCCGGCTATCCGGACACCCCCTAATCCAGTACTCCCTTAGTAGCCCCTGAACGAGGCTTCAATGACGACGAGTCCGGCGCGCAGACTGTCTTCGGCATTGCAAGGCGGGTTCCTCCTCCAAGTACTTCATAGAAGATTTTGAACACAAAGGTAGTGTCCGGCTCTGCAAAATAAGTTTCCACATATTGCCATAGAGAGAATAATATTTACACAAATCTAATCTGCTGACGTATTCCGTAGCATGACATCACACCACGACCAAATCTTTATTCGAATTGTTTTACTGTCCCACCTCAGCACGTTTAGCGAGGCAGTTTCCTTGGCACGTCTTGTCAAAGCAGAGATCATGTCCCCTTATTCCGGGATTCTCATCAAGACGGGCATGGGTAACCCAACCGTACCCATTGGTATGTTTTGTTGATCAAAGGTGAGTCCCAAATGGTCACGGGGAGGGCCCTTGGTATTCAACCTCTTATATAGAGACCAAGGCCTTAGTTCCAACACCCAAGGCTCCAGATTTCAGGCGCTCTGGACCTTCGACAATGTCCGGTTCTGACCTTCGAGGCCGATGGATGCCCTCCTCTGTCACGGAGGAGGACGTGCTGAAGTTGAGAGAGGCCAGGTTCTTGACCGGAGAAATCTGGCATAGGCTGCCTGCTCAAGGGCAGGTCATTCCCACTCCCAAGCCTGGTGAGAGTGTGGTGTTCATGTCTCACTTCCTTCGGGGGCTAGGCTTCCTGACGGATCCCTTCGTGAGGGGGCTCATGTTTTATTATGGGCTGGAATTTCACGACTTAGCTCCGGAGTCCATCCTCCATATTTCCTCATTCATCGTCGTATGTGAAGCCTTCCTCCGTATTACTCCTCACTTCGGACTATGGCTCAAGACCTTCAAAGTAGATCCGAAGATGATCGAGGGATGGCACGCGGAGTGCAGAGGTGCTTTTATAAGCAAGAATGCTGGTGCTCCATGGCCCGAGGGCTCTTTTCAAGAGGAGTCCATCTTATGGCAACGAGAGTGGTTTTACATCACCGTTCCCAGGGGCACCAAGTGGGTGGCGCCACCTGCCTTTCGCTCGGGTCCCCCACCATAGCTAGTGTCATGGGTCAATAAAGGACTGGACTGGGGGCCATCCAAGGACGCGCCCTTGTTGCAGGGCCGCATTCGAGATCTCTTAGAAAGAGACATTAGCCTGGTCGTGGTGACGCAGGTCATGTTGATCTGCCGAGCCTTGCCCGACAAACGTCGCCCCCTTCGCATGTGGGAGTTCAATCCGGAGGGACCACGAGCTCTCCAGCATTTCATGGGCGCAACGCCCGTGGATATGTACAAATTGTTCTTCGGATCACAAGCAATGTGTCCAGACTTGACCGAGGACACAGGCCTGAGCTGCAATCGCCCGGATACTCAAGTAAGTAGCCTTGTGCCCGGACTCGCTATCCGTATATTTATCATAAAATTGCCCCTAAAAGAGCTGTCCTTTAAACAGGAGTGGATAGCGAAAGCAAAGCTAATCATGTGTCCGGCCCCCCTCCCCGAGACCACGCCGGATCCCGTGCTAGTCAGGATGTTGGAGGTTGTGCCTTCAAAGGAAAGCGAGGGAGGGGGCAAGGAAGCTACAGCCTCCTCGGAGAAGGTTGTACGGAAGGGAGGAATCGAAAATTCCTCTCCTCGGGGGAAGAAGAGGACCGCCTCTGACGACCCGGAGACCATGGCCTCAAAGCGGGGGAAGAAATCTTCGTCAGAGGGTCCTACTCCGGGGGATACTTTGGCCGAATTATGCCCTCAAGGGATCAGCCCTCCACCGAGCCATAAGTAGAGAGGAGTTTTTCTCTTTAAGAAACGAGAGAAATCCTTGCGTTATATGTGAGAAGAGTAATCGAAAATTTACCTTGTAGCTCGGACCTTAGCCCTTCTCAGCAGAGCTCTTCTTCGGGGGATCTTCTTACGGAGATGATGGAGAGCGGGCGACCCTGAGGTATCGTCGCGGAGGGTTTCTCTGAATCCGGCAGGGTCAGAAGGTAGTCATATGGCCCCCCAAAGCCCTCCGCGTCCGGCCTTCAAAAAGGGCCATCAGACGAGTCTGGCACCGTCTGGTGCGCGGTCGGAGGAGCTGAAGGATCTGCTAGGGCGAGCATCTATCTTAGAGGAGCACCGTGCATTGATGGGTATGGTGATTGAGAGGATTTCATCCGCGGAGAGCGGATTGCACGAGGCCGTCAGGAGTTTACTGACAGGTTTTGAGGTACGCAAAATAATGTACCCTTTTTGGACAGTTGCACATAAATAAGATGCGCCCTGTGTTGATAGTAGCCCTTGAGACTCTGTGCGTTGTCAAAAATGACGGCGCGCAGAGGATCATAATCCCAGGTCTAATATGCCGCCTTCATATGTAGGTGGCGAAGTGTCGGGTGGCCAGCCGGACTGGTGAATTTGCCGAGCTAAAGCGGCAACTTGATGTGGCAGATGCCGACATCGCGCTTGTCAATAAGCGGCTTGACGAGGCACAAGGTATGTAATTACTCCGGCGACACCTGGTAAGAGGATCTTTATGCCAGTATCTTACAATGTGTGCGCTTGATGCAGATGGTGCTGCTGCCATGGAGAATCTTTGGGCGGAACTTTCCCGAGCCAAGGAGTAAGCCAGGAAAAGTGATGCGGCTGCCGAAAAGGCAATTGAAGAGCTGAAAGCTGAACAGGCTGCTCACTGCCGAAGCAAGAAGGAAATGGCCGAGATGGCTGTGAAGCTGAAGAGCGATGCTGACCATTGCAAGCTTCTTGAAAAAGAAGATCAGGCGGAACAGACGGACCTGGAGAAGGCTGTTGCCGATGCCAAGGATGCTCGCTCTGCGATGAGAGCTATGAAGGAGGAGCTGCGTCAGGCCGGAGATTTCGCGGCTGGAAAGCCCTTTATGCTACGGAGGAAGTTCTGTGATCCTAAACATGCTCCGTTAGACCGGATGTGGAGTACGGCGGACACCTATCTTGATTTGGCAGCGAGTGCCGCAGATGCGGCCGAACACTTCCGAGATCAAGAAGATCGCGAAGTGGAAAAGCTCTCTTGGTCGCAGTTCCACAATCCGGAGCGTCCACTGTCATTAGCCGACCGTTTGGCCGAATGGGCCGAGCTAAATAGGTTGTCCGGACTCGCCATGAAGTATGTCATGAGTCATCTGTGGCCAGAGAGGCCAGAGCCGAAAAGTTATTTCAACTTGGTGCAGTAGTTCCTTGGTGCGGCGCCGCATATCAATGCGATGAAGAGGTCAGCGTGCATAGAGGGTGCGCGGATGGCTCTTGCCCGTGTCAAGACATACTGGGCCGAAATGGAGGCCACCACTGTTGCATCCCCAGACTCGGATGGAAGCCGAGTACCTGCCGAGCACTATTTTTAGGAAGTTCTACAAGGCGCTCATTTAATAGAGATGCAGTGCTCGAAGGATACTATATTCGAATAGCATATATTATTGTGAAACAAAATTGTGGAAGCTTTTTATACTTGTGCCTTCAAGTATTATAATACCTCCTGTGCGGCTGTTTAACATATATGTATATATAATCTGAAAGATGGTAGTCGTCGGCTTCAGCCCCCACGCACATAATGCGGGGGTGTTCGCAGAAGGCGCATTTTCACACTTGATCCAACGTCTTGGTCCTACAAAGGAGGTGATAGCACAACGAACTAGGCAACCGGACTATGATGCTTTATCACTTTCACTTAGCCATAGGAGTTTGACAGTGAGGCTACTTATATAGCCCCTGGTAGCGCCTGCGCTCGCCCGAACTCAGGGCGCGTATGTGCCTGGCCGGGAAGCGGCCCTTCGTTAATGCGGAGGAATCCTAAAGATTCCGGTAAGTCATCGAGTGGTTGACCAGTCTCACACTATATCATGACAGTCAGTTTTCGGCTTTCTCTACTGAGGTGCTCGCCTGGCCGAACCGGGGCACAATCGCAGTAGTTCTCCTAGTGCCGCCTTAGCCGATAGAGCAGAACGTAAGATAGCAAAACACAGGAGCCAGGTAAACCCAACATTTGACCAAACACATGATTCGGAGCTGATGCATATAAGGCCAAACTCGCGACACCGAACACTCCCTAAGGTATTCGGTCTTTATGAAGGCGGGCGGGATAACGCCCTTAGTAATAAGCCCCTAGTGTCCAGGTACGCGCAAAACTATGACGTGGCCACATGCCAAAACGCCAGCCTCCTCCTTGGTTATACCAAGAAACCAGGGGATGTGTATCAACAAGAGATAGTAAAAAAGGTTTACGCAGGGTCTTAATCTAAAAAGAATCCTTGGAACGGGTCCCTGCTACACGTCTGCGCCTGTGTCTCCGTTGTGTCGTATCCTGGGCGGGCGTAGCACGGTGTTCATCTGTAAAAGAGAGGAACTTAGTTGAAGAAAGATCATGCTGAACATGAGTTATACTAAATAAACAAAGTATAAATCGAAATGGGTAAAATTGAGCTTTATTGTCTCTTGTTTTATATGCACGGAGCCCCTAGTACATGGGTATACGGCTATTAAGCCTTTATCAATTGTATGTTTATGCCGGACTCGTCTAGCTGTGTCCGTGGTCTTGATGACCTATTTAGGTGCTTTGGCTGGTGAAGTCGCTTTATTGTGGGGCTGTCAAGGCAGCCGCACTGTCTTCCGCGCGGGAGGAACACTCAATGTTTTCCCTTTAATGAGATGATGCCTCGTGGACCGGGCATCTTAAGCATAAGAGATGCATAATGCGGTATTGCATTAAAGCGGGCGAAAGCTTCGCGTCCCAGCGGTGCTTGATAGCTACTTGAGAATGGGGCGATGTGGAAGGTTAGCTGTTCGCGACGGAAGTTATCGGGGGAGCCGAACATAACTTCTAGCCGGAGAGAACCCATGCAACGGGCATCCGGGCCTGGCGTTACCCCTTGAAAGGAGGTTTTGCTATGGCGAATTTTTGTTGGGTCTATCCCCATGTTGCGGATTGTGTCCTGGTATAACAGGTTTAGACCACTGCCGCTGTTCATCAGGACATTTGTAAAGTGGAGTCCGCCGTTTATTGGATCTAGTACCAAGGCAGTCCAGCCTGCGTTCCGGATACTTCTAGAGTAATCCTGATGGTCGAAGGTGATCGATTTTAACAACCATTGGCGAGACTCCTTTGGGATAGGCCGTATGGCGCGTATCTCTGTTGGCGCCATTCTGTTCGTCACGTGAAGTGAGTTTACTGTTTTGACTTCTTGTGGGAAATCCGTTTGTTTCCTGGTGCTCTGCTTGTGGGGTTCGTCATCGTCCTCACTTGGTGTGTCAAGCCCCTTGTGTTCAGCGTTGAGTTTGCCGGATTGCTTGAAAACCCAACAATCTCTGTGGGTATGGTTCGCAGGCTTCCCGGGAGTATTGTGTATTTGACATATCTTGTCCAAGATTTTGTTTAAGTTGGATAGCTCATCCCTGTTATCCTTGAGGGGCGACTTTCTCTGATTCTGCCGCGAGCTTTTGAATCCGGCATTGACCGCCATGCTCTTTGGGTTGTTTCCCTTATTCCGGCGCTGGTCCTTGCTGCGTCGGGGTTTTTCGTTTCCATCCCTAACTTCGGATATACTTGGGTCATTGGTGCTACATCTTGCCAACCAGCTGTCCTCTCCTGCGCAAAAGCGGGTCATGAGGCTTGTTAATGCGGCCATTGTTCTTGGATTTTCTTGGTCGATGTGTCTGGCGAGCCATTCGTCTCGAACATTGTGCTTAAAAGCTGCTAGGGCTTCGGCGTCCAGACAGTCGACTATCTGATTCTTTTTAAGAAATCTGTTCCAGAATTTCCGGGCTGACTCTCCGGGCTGTTGAGTTATGTGACTGAGATCGTCTGCATCCGGAGGGCAGACATAGGTCCCTTGAAAATTTGCCCGGAAAGCATCCTCAATCTCTTCCCAACTTCCAATGGTGTTTTTGGGAAGGCTTTTGAGCCAATGCCGGGCTGGCCCTTTAAGCTTTAGGGGTAAGTATTTTATGGCGTGGAGGTCATCTCCTCTGGCCATGTGTATGTGGAGGATATAATCCTCGATCCAGACCCCAGGGTCTGTTGTTCCGTCGTACGCTTCTATGTTTATGGGCTTGAATCCCGCTGGAAATTCATGGTCCAGTAGCTCATCGGTGAAACATAGGGGGTGTGCGGCACCCCTGTATTTGGGTGTGCCATGATGTTTGGATATTTGTTGTGTTGCATTGCTTACTAGAGCTTGCTTTCTTGGCCCGTAGATAGATCTGGCTGGGCCATCTTTTTGATGCGGATCCTTTGGTGGATCGCGTGCCGGCTTGTGTGCGGCGCCACTTGCCGCTCCATGCTGGCCATGCGGTCGTCTATCCGACCGGGTGGCTTTCCTATCTTTTGACTGCGGGGGCTCTAAGGCCTCCTCGTCAAATTCAGGCAGTAGCTTTCGCTTTGGATAGCTTTTTGTGCGGCGACTGCCGCCATATTTGTATGTGATGTTGCGTACTTTGCTCCATCTGATTTTGAGTGCATCTTCCGTAGTTTTGAGCTTCTGCTTCTGCTTTTTCAGGCTACGCGCAGTGGCGATGAGCCTTTCGTGGAGGTTCTTCTGCTCTATGAGCCTATCTGGCGTAAGGTTGTCCGGACTGTTGTTTTCGCTGGGGACGGGGTGTTCGGTTTGTTTATCCAGGTTGCCCTATTCGGACGGTTGCTCGAAGGCATGTTCGTCGTCCGCCGGCTCGTCCTGTTCTATGGCTAGGTCTATATGGCTGTTGTCTCTGTTGAGGCGGGGCTTGGAGCGGCGCTTACGTCGCTGCTTTGATTGCTTTTCGAGTGAACGATCCCTCGTTGCATCCCTGTGTTCCTCGTCGTCGCTTCCTTTGGGTGTGTCCACCATGTATACTTCATGAGATGAGGTGGCTGTCCGGTGCCTTATAGGCGTTGGTTCATGTTCATCTCCTACATCATCGTCCATACCATCGATGTCTTCGGAGTCAAAGTCAAGCACGTCGTTTAAATTATCGACAGTGGCTACGAAGTGGGTGGTGGGTGGGCATCGAATTTCTTCGTCGTCCACATCCCAACCTTGCTGACCATAGTCCGGCCAGGGCTCTCCTAATAAAGAGAGAGACTTTAGTGAATTCAGAATATCGCCGAAGGGCGAGTGCTGAAAGATGTCTGCAGCGGTGAACTCCATGATCGGCGCCCAATCGGGTTCGATCGGTAGGGGCGCGGAGGGCTCGGAGTCTGGAGAGGAGTCTGGCTCCTTGGAGTCACGGGCTTCGCAGAGAATAGGGCTGGTGTTCGGCTCGATCGCCGTAGAGATTGCAGCCCCCGAGGCGGTGTCCAACCACCCATCCTCGATTGGTGCGGTCGGCTCTGAGCCAAGGGTCGGAGCGGACACAGGTGCGGCCTCCCGGGCACTGTTCGGCGGCAGAGCTAGATCATGCCCACCGAGATAGTGCGGCACGCTCGGCTGCAGCTCAGATCCGTCGAAGATCAAGTCTCCGCGGTCGTCCATTGTGTAGTTTAAACTTCCAAATCTGACCTGACGGCCAGGGGCGTAGCTTTCAATCTGCTCCAGATGGCCAAGCGAATTGGCCCGCAGTGCAAAGCCGCCAAATACGAAGATCTGTCCGGGGAGAAAAGTCTCACCCTGGATCACATCGTCGTTGATGATCGGAGGAGCCATCGGGCCTAAAAGTGACGACACAGAGGAACTCTCAATGAAAGCACCAATGTCGGTGTCAAAACCGGAGGATCTCGGGTAGGGGGTCCCGAACTGTGCGTCTAGGCGGATGGTAACAGGAGGCAGGGGACACAATGTTTTACCCAGGTTCGGGCCCTCTTGATGGAGGTAAAACCCTACGTCCTGCTTGATTAATATTGATGATATGGGTAGTACAAGAGTAGATCTACCACGAGATCAGAGAGGCTAAACCCTAGAAGCTAGCCTATGGTATGATTGTTGTTCGCCCTACGGACTAAAACCCTCCAGTTTATATAGACACCGGAGAGGGCTAGGGTTACACAGAGTCGGTTACAATGGTACGAGATCTACATATCCGTATCGCCAAGCTTGCCTTCCACGCCAAGGAAAGTCCCTTCCGGACACGGGACGAAGTCTTCAATCTTGTATCTTCATAGTCCAGGAGTCCGGCCGAAGGTATAGTCCAGCTATCCAGACACCCCCTAATCCAGGACTCCCTCAGAGGGCCAATGCTCAAAGGATATCATGTTCGAGTGAATGTACTATGTTTATCAATACTTTGCTTTATGAACCAAGGCCTGTAAATATATTTATGCTTTTGTCTAAAGTTATTTTCCTCCTATGCGGCCGTCTCAATTCTGAAAGTTTGTCATTCGTCGGCTTCAGCCCCCACGTAGATGCAACGGGGGTGTTCGGTATAGCACGCGATCACTCTTGACCCAATGTCTTGGTCCGTAAAGGAGGTGTCCGCGCATTAAACCAGGTAATCAGACTATGTGGCTTTATTACTTTCACTTAGCCATAGGAGTTTTACGATGGGGCAAAAGACTAGCCCCTGGTGCATATGTGGCCCTCCGAACTAGGATGACTTTATCGCATGACTTGGCAAAGGCCAGTCCTTCGTATAATACGGAATAAATCACATAAGATTTGTAGCAAGTCGCCGGATCACCGACCAGCTCTTGCCATATCATGACAGTCAGTTTTCAGCTTTCTCTACTGAGCTGTTTGACCGGACGAACCAGAAACACAACCACAGTAGTTCTCCCTTTACTACCTTAGCCGAACAAGAGGAACATAAGGTGGTAATCAAAGGAGCCGAGCAACCGAACTAGTGACCAAAGACGTGATTCGGAGCTGATGCATATAATGCAATATTCGAGACGCCGAAGTATACTCTAGAAGTGTTCAGACTTTTGAAAGTATATGGAGCCCCTGGCGTTTAAGTTGTACCAAATTATATATGGCAATCTCAAGCAAAGAGGAGATACGGATTCTGAAGTAAACCAACACCGAACAGGGATTGGCAGAAAAAACTGTTTCCATTATAATCTGTTTGATACGTCAAAACGTGTTATTATGGATAATGTCGTAATCATCCAGGCTATTTTACATGCCGAGTCTTAGTAAACAAGGGGAAGCTGTATACAAGGCCTAAGAAAGGAACATGTATTCTTGAAGATCCCATTGACACCCTGCCCTACGTCTGCGCCGCTATCACCTTGGTTCAAGATCCTTTGAGAGGAGAAAACCGATGATCTTTTATATAAAAGGGGCATGACGAAAGAGCCCTCGTACGACCATAAGGTGATTAGGTTTTAATGAACCTGTAATATAAGGAAAAACAGGAAGGAAAAAAGGTTGAGGTCCAAATAGGGTCGAGCCGCACTATAGACCTTGTCCGTAGTATGCCTCCGTCGTTGCCCAAGGTATTTTAAGTGCGTAGTTATGCAAACATGGTACATATGTCGCGGTTAGATGGGGCGATCGATAGTGGCAGGAATGCTAGTCCAGCTCTGGATCCACTGAGCTGACATTCTGTAGAGTAGGCCGGATTCGTTTAACAGTGTCTGAGGGCTTGATGGCTGATGAAGTGTTCGGCTTGATGAGGCCGCTCTGTACCTCGGCTGCAAGGGCCTGATGTCTACTGCGCAACTTTATTCTTGTAGACACGTGTTGGGCCTCCAAGCGTAGAGTTTTGTAGGACAGTAGAAATTATCCCTTAGGTGGGTGACCTAAGGTTTATCAATCCGTGAGAGGTGTAGTATGAAGATGGTCTCCCTCAAATGACCCTACAACCAAATACATGAAATCTCTTGTGTCCCCAACACACCCACTACAATGGAAAATTGTATAGGTGCACTAGTTTGGCGAAGAGATGGTGATAAAAGTGTAATATGGATGGTAGAAATATATTTTTTATAATATGAATAAATAAAAATAGCAAGGTAGCATATAGTAAATGGGCACAAAAACGGTATTGCAATGCTTGAAAATGAGGCCTAGGGTCCGTAATTTCGCTAGTGCAATATCTCAACAATGCTAATATAATTGGATCATATAACCGTCCCTGAACGTGCAAGGAAGAATCACTCCAAAGTTCCGATCTAGCGGAGAACAAAAGATGGAATTGTTTGTAGGATACGAAACCACCTCAAAGCTATTCTTTCCGATCAATCAATCCTGAGTTCGTACTAAAATAACACGAAGCTATTATTTCCGATCGATCTAACCAAGAGTTCGTATTAAAATAATACCAAGGCAATTTCAGATTCATAACATTCAATCCAACAGAAAGAACTTCAAAGAGTGCCCCAAGATTTCTATCGGAGAAACAAAGACAAGAACGTGCATCAACCCCTATGCATAGATTACCCCAATGTCACCTCAGGAATCCGCGAGTTGAGTGCCAAAACGTATATCAAGTGAATCAATACGATACCCCATTGTCACCACGAGTATTCAATTGCAAGACAGATATCAAGTGTTCTCAAATCCATAAAAGTATTTAATATGAGAACAACGAAATCTTAAAGGGAAACTCAATTCATCACAACAAGATAGAGAGGGGAAAACACCATATGGTCCGACTATATTAACAAAGCCCGTGATACATCAACATCGCGACATCTCAAGAACACGAGAGAGAGAGAGAGAGATTAAACATATAGCTACTGGTACAAACCCTTAGCCCCGAGGCTCGACTACTCCCTCCTTATCGTGGTGGCCGCCGGGATGATGAAGATGGCCACTTGAGAGGATTCCCCCCTCTGAGAGGGTGCTGGAAAGGGTCTACATTAGTTTTCGATAGCTATAGAGCCTTGTGGCGGTGGAACTTCTGATCTAGGTTAACCCCGAAGGTTTTTGGAATATTTTTGAATTTATAGGGTAAAGAGGGAGTGTGGGAGGCCACCGAGGTGGGCACAACGCACCTGGGTGCGCCTAGGCCCCTAGGCGCACCCTGGTGGGTTGTGCCCCCCTCGGGGCACCCCCAGGTGCTGCTCTGGCCCATCCTGGGTGTTCTGGTCCATAAAAATTCTGCAAATAGTTTCGTGGTGTTTGGACTCCGTTTGATATTGATTTCCTGCCATGTAAAAAACAAGCAAAAAACAGTAGCTGGCACTGTGCACTGGGTCAATAGGTTAGTCCCAAAAAATGATATAAAGTTGCTATAAAATGATTGTGAAACATCCAAGAATGATAATATAACGGCATGAATACTTCATAAATTATAAATACGTTGGAGACGTATCAGGCCCGTGGTATGCTCCTTAGTACAGAGGGAGCACTCCATGTTTCCATTGACTGCGATGATGCCGCGCGGTCCGAGCGTTTTGAGCTTTAAGTAAGCATAGTGCGGGACTGCATTGAAGCAGGCGAAGGAGGTATGTGTGAGCAGTGCGTGATAACCAGTACGAAAGGGGACAACATTGAAGATCAAGTCTTTGCTTCGGAAGTTATCTGGTGAACCGAGGACTACTTCCAATGTTAATGAACCTGTGCAGTGGGCCTCTACGCCGGGTATCACCCCTTTAAACGTGGTGTTACTAGGCTTGATTCTGGACGGGTCAATACCCATTTTATGAACAGTGTCTTGATAAATCAAGTTAATACTGCTGCCGTCGTCCATAAGGACTCGAGTGAGATGGAATCATCGCGATGATGGATACTGGTCGGGTGGTCCCTACGATCAAAGGTGGTCAGACAAGCCGACCAATGGTTGAATTTTGGGGCGACCGGCTCTACGGCGTAGACATCCTTTAATGCGTGCTTGCACTCCCTCTTGGGGATATGAGTGACGTATATCATATTCATTGTTTTTACCTCAGGGGGAAATTTCTTCTGCCCCCCTGTGCTCGATGGGTGGGGCTCATCATCGTCCTCGCTTGGCGGCCCTTTCCCCTTATGTTTGGTATTTAATTTACCAGCCTATTTGAAGACCCAACCGTTTCTGTTGGAATGATTTGCAGGCTTGTCGGGGGGGGGGCATGAATCTGGCAAGGCTTATCGATTATTTTTTCCAAATTGGATGGGCCGTCCCTGTTGCCTTTGAATGGCTTCTTCCGCTGACCAGGTTTAGGGTCACTGAATCCGGCGTTGACCGCCGTATCTTCGTTTTCTTCATTGTTGTTCCGACGCTTGTGTTTGTTATGTTGTGGCTATCCGTTGTTGTCCCTCGCTTCGGAGGTGCCGGGGTCGCTGGTACTGTTGCTTCTATGAGCCAACCAGCTGTCTTTTCCCGCGCAGAAGCAGATCATGAGTGTGGTAAGAGATGCCATAGACTTCGCCTTTTCTTGGCCGAGGTGTCGGGCAACCATTCATCCCGGATGCTATATTTAAAGGCTGCTAGGGCTTCGGCGTCCGGACAGTCGACGATTTGGTTCTTTTTAATTAAGAACCGAGTCCATAGTTTGCGGGCTGACTCTCTGGGTTGCTGGACAATGTGACTAAGGCCATCGGTGCCCGGTGGCCGGACATAAGTACCTTGGAAGTTGTCTCAAAATGCATCCTCCAAATCTTCCCAGCTTCCAATAGAGTTCTCTGGGAGGCTGTTTAGCCAGTGGTATGCTGGTCCCTTTAACTTGAAGGGGGGTATTTAATGGCATGGAGATCGTCGCCACGAGCCATGTGAATATAGAGAAGAAAATCTTCAATCCATACCGCGGGATCTGTCATTCCATCATATGCTTCAATGTTTACGGGATTAAATCCTTCTGGAAACTAGTGCTACATTACCTCATTGGTAAAGCATAAGGGGTGTGCGACGCCTCTGTATCGGGCAACATCGCGGCGGAGTTTGGATGACAAACGAGTGGCTTTACGCTTATCGCGCCAAGCTTGATGGTCATTGGTAAAACCAGTGTTCTGTTTTCAGCCCGAGTGGGGTTACTGTCGGTGTCAAAATCGGCGGATCTCGGGTAGGGTGTCCCGAACTGTGCGTCTAAGGCGGATGATAATAGGAGGCAGGGGACACGATGTTTACCCAGGTTCGGGTCCTCTTGAAGGAGGTAATACCCTACGTCCTGCTTGATTGTTCTTGATGATATGAGTATTACAAGAGTTGATCTACCACGAGATCGTAGAGGCTAAACCCTAGAAGCTAGCCTATGGTATGATTGTCTATTGTCCTAGGGACTAAACCCTCTGGTTTATATAGACACTGGAGGGGGCTAGGGTTACACAGAGTCGGTTACAAGGGAGGAGATCTTCATATCCGTATTGCCTAGCTTGCCTTCCATGCTAAGGAGAGTCCTATCTGGACACGAGACGAAGTCTTCAATCTTGTATCTTCATAGTCCAATAGTCCAGCCAAAGGATATAGTCCGGTTGTCCGGAGACCCCCTAATCCAGGACTCCCTCAGTAGCCCCTGAACCAGGCTTCAATGACGATGAGTCCGGCGCGCAGTATTGTCTTCGGCATTGCAAGGCGGGTTCCTCCTCCGAATACTCCATAGAAGATTTTGAACACCAGAATAGTGTCCGGCTCTGCAAAACAAGTTCCACATACTACCGCAGAGAGAATAATATTTGCACAAATCTAATCTGCTGACATGTTCTGACAGCACGACGTTATGTCATGGCTCGGTCATTATTCGAACCGTTTTTTCAACCAGCACCGCTCATAACATGGGGCAGTTTTCTCGACACGTCTTGTCAAAGCAGAGATTGTGTCCCCCTTATTACGGGATTCTCATAATACAGACGTGCATAACCCAACCGCGCCATCAATTACGGTGCCTGGGGAATAAGTGGTTTTACCAGGCAAGTGGGGAGACACATCGCCTCTTCCGCCCTTATAAAAGGACAATGATTTACTCTTTTCACCCACGCCTTCTTCCTCCTTGCTTACCCATTCCCGCACACTCGAGCTCTAGCGCCCAAGCTCGCGTTCTTCTTCTCAAACCACTCCAAGCATGTCCGGAGCAGGAGGCAAGTGGATGGTCTCCTCCATCACGGAGGATAACATCAAAAAGTTACGGGAAGCCGGATATCTGGCTGCGGATATCGCGCACCGGCTGCCAGATGCGGGGCAGATCATCCCAACGCCCGAACCCCATAGAAGGTAGTTTTTCTTACCCATTTTGTTTGCGGACAGGGATTTCCCCACCACCCATTTGTCTACGGGCTCATGTTCTACTACGGGATGGATTTTCATGATCTGGCCCCCAATTTCATCCTCAACATCTCGGCGTTTATCGTCGTGTGCGAGGCCTTCCTCCGCATCAGGCCCCACTTCGGCCTATGGCTGAAAACCGTCAATGTTAAACCGAAGGTGGTGGGCGGCCAACAAGCAGAGTACGGAGGTGCCATTATCGGCAAGATGCCTAACGTCACCTGGCTCGAGGGCACCTATGTGGATACCATAAACGGGTGGCAATCGGGGTGGTTCTACATCACCGAGCCGCGCGACTCCAACTGGGTGGCGGCCCCCAAATTTTGGTCCGAAGTACCCACACGGCTCACATCCTGGAAAGACAAGGGCCTGTCCTGGGGTTCTTCGGTAGAGTTGACTGGACTCCATACCTGCATCAGGAACATGACGAGCAAGAAAATCAAGCTCGTCAACGTGGTCTAGGTCATGCTCTTCCGCCGGATCCTCCAGTGTCAACGACGGGCATTCGATTTGTGGGAGTTCGACTCGGCCAAGCACCAGACGCTGCAAGAGCTCTATGACACGACGCACGAGGACATCTGGAGGGTGCTGTTCAAGGGTGCTGAGATTCCTCCTTACCTCACCGAGGACCGCGGACTCAGCGCAAAGTGCCGCGCCAATCTGGTAAGTTTTTATATCTCTTAGGGTATTTATTTGCCCCGGTTTAGTCATATGCAGGATCTAAGCTTCTATGCCATTAACAGGACTGGATAAAGACATCGGAGCAGCTAGATTGCCCAGCCCCCCTGCTCGAAGATCCTGCAGGCGCTCTCCTAAAGGAGATGCTGACTCTGGCACCTTACGAGGTGCCGGTGAAGAAGACCAAGAAGAAGGCCGTGGGGACCCGAAAGGGTCTCCGGTGCAAGGTTGTATTAGACTCATCATTTGATGACTCCGACGCGCACTCCTCCCATGAAGACGAGGAGGAGGAAGAGGAAAGTTCTCCCCCCCAGCCGGGGGGACAGGAAAAGAAAGGCCGATCCAACTGGGGAGGCCGAAGGGTCCAAGAAGGGAAGGACCCTCCATCCGGACTCTCCACGACGTCCGCCTACAGCGGCGATGAGTGGCTACCCAGGGTCAAGCCCCTGGCAAAGTCTTAAGTATCCGGATACCATAGTAATTCGTGGTATGTTGTACTGCACTGCTTCTTCTCATGCCGAACATGATTATGCAGCCCGTCCCGAGCTCATCTCGACGCAACTTCATCGAGCGGTTCGTTGGACTCGTCGGATATGAACAGCGGTTTTCTTCCGACCGCCTCCACCCCTTGCCCTGCGGACAACGTCGAGGTGTTGTCTCAACAGGCACTGGGCCAAGGGGAGGCAGTCCTGGGGGCGCCTCGAGGTGACCTTCCGGACCTTGGGCGCAAAGGGAGCCGGACTCCCATGGGCTCCAGGTTCGGCCCCCAGCCGAACACTGCACCAGAATCTTCGATGGCTCCGGACTCTAGCGGGCGACCCCCTGTTAAGGGGGGCAAGCCGCCCGTGCCGGTGTCCTCTGTCTATCCAGAGGCACCGGACAACTTGCTGTAAGAGCTTCGCGACGCTTCCATCGATGAAGAGCACCGCACTATCATGAGTGCTGTTATCGAGAAAGTTCAGTCCGCCAAGAACGGACTGACCGAAGCTTGCGCCAGCCTCCTAACAGGCTTTGAGGTAAGCAATGAAGATATAGGAAAATATGCCCGCATGGATACTAGCCCCTGATGCTCTGTTCGGCGTTCGGAAAGAAAGGCCGGATAGAGATCAAATGATAACGCAGGAGTCTAATCAGAAAAATATCTATGTGTATGTGCAGGCTTCACTGCTGGCCGCTGCTGCACGTACTGCAGAGGTCTCTGCGCTGAAGCAGGACCTGGAGCGGTCCGAGGATGAGCTCGTCCTTACCAAGAGGCAGCTCGAGGAGAGCAAAGTAAGCAATACCCTTGTCTATATATTGAAAAAAGAAGTTCGGATGTAAAGTAATAGGATCATCATGGATTTGCCAGGGACCACAACCGAAGTGGCAACCCTGAGGAAGGTGCTGTCCGAGGCCGAAGACAAAGCGGCCAAGGAGCGCATTGAACAGGAGAAACAAGAAGCCTGAGTAGGCGAGGTGCAGCAAGAGCTCGAGGCTTTCGTCAAAAAGCACGAGTCCTTGGAGCTTGACTCAAAGACGCGAGAGTCCGAGCTCGCGCAGGTGCTTGAAAGCGTCCGGAGCACCGAGGCCGAAGCCCATAAGGACCTCCAGGAGATTGATGCGGTGAAGAAGATAGCAACGGGTAAGGCATTCATTATGCAAAGCAAGCACGTGAAGGAAACATTCCTTTTTCTTACCCGAGTTCGGAGCTCTCCAGGAGCGTTTGCAGATCTTCCCCACAGTGTACTGGATGCCGCGGAGTTTTACCGAGATGAGGAGGGGAGCTCAACAGAGAAGTTGTTCTGGTCTTAGTATACTGGGACCGAACACCCCGTGCCCTTGAGCGACCAGTTGAAGCAGTTAGTCGAGCTTCACAAGGCGGCCGAACAAGCCATGAGGGGCCTTATAGTTCGGATGTGGCATGGCGAGCCTTTGCCCGGCAGCTACTTCGGTCTGGTGAGGTGGCTGGTGGATGCCTGCCCACGACTTGAAGTTATAAAGCGGTCCGTCTGCATCGAGGGTGCGCGCAGGGCTTTTGCCCGGGCAAAGGTGTACTGGGCGAAGCTGGACGCCGTGAAGCTGGTGAAGGAGGGGCCGCCGGAGGGCAAGGAGCATCGCTGCCCCGAGATGTACTATGAGAGTGTCCTGAAGGGTTCCCGCCTTGTGGCGGATGAGTGTGCCAAGGGTGTAATTTTTGAATGAACATGCTTATGTGATCCTGTAATATGAAACGGGTTCATTTGCGCCATGAGACGCTTTTTTAATTTAAAATATTACCTTCTGTGCGGCCGTTTATAAAATCTGAGAGTTGGCCAGTCGTCGGCTTCTGCCCCCATGTAACTAGTACTGGGGTGTTCGGGATAAACCTGAGCACTCTTTACCCAAATTTTGGGTCCTTCAAGGGAGGTGTTCAGCGCAACGAACCAGGCAATCGGACTATAATGCTTTATCACTCTCACTTAGCCATAGAAGTCTACTATTTTAAATTTTGGCAAAGCCCCTGGTATTCGGAAGGCCGAATTTGGGGCGCTAGACACGCATAAGCCGAACAAGGCCGACTCCTCGCCCGAAGCGGAAAAAGTCTTTAGGGACTTGAGACCTCTCGAACAGCGACCAGTCTCTCGCCTTATCATGACAGTCAGTTTTCGGCTTTCTCTACTGAGGTGCTCGTCCGGAAGAACCGAGACACAATCGCAGTAGTTCTCCCACCGCTACCTTAGCTGATATAGCGGAACATAAGGTACCAAAGCATGGGAGCCGGGAAAACCCAACTATTGACCCAATACATGCTTCGGAGCTCATTCATATAATGCTATAAGTTCGGGGTGCCGCACTGTCGAAAGTGTTCGGACTTCTCGCGCCGTATTGTGGGGTAAACGAAAGCCCCTGGCGTACTGACCCTACCCGAATTTACGGGTTCGGATTGACGTAAATGGACATAAGGGAAAAAATAATGAATAATGCAATAAGAGACTAATGCTATGCATTGTTATTTAAATAATACATCGAAGCGTACTGGTACATGTAGTGCAATAAGCAGAAAGTAGGACTATTCGAAATGTCCTATCCAAGGGCAAGCTGCGTATGGATAGTAGAAAGCGGGTATTATTATTAGAGACCACCTGGGGGTTCCTGTGTACATCCCGACTTCTTGTCGCCTTGGTTGTTCCTTCCCGTAATGTGTCCGGCAATCATGCTGCCGGAAAGGGCTTCCCGAGAGTTAGGCCCTGAAAGAGAAAATAAATGATAAAGATATACACCCCTAGGGCGGTTAAGCCACATTGCGGGGCGTGCCCTGATCGTGCCCCCGCCTATGTCCATGGTATTTTTAGTGCGTAATTATGTACACGCGGCACAGATTTCGTCGCTTGACTAGGACTGGGATGGGGCCGAATTGCTAGGCGAGCTCTGAAGGTGTTTAGGACACGCTTATCGCGCCAAGCTTGATGGTCATCATCTCGTGTTGGAGCATGCCGCCTTGATCCATAGACTGATCTAGTCTGACCGGCTCTATTGTCCAGGTCCTGACGTAGGTCGTAGGTGTAGCCTGGAGCCACTACGTCTTTGCCTCGATGGTGAGGTGGGGCGGGCTGGTGTTCGTCATAAGCAGCTGCTTTGTCTCGTCCATGTGGTGGTCGGTTTGGTTCGTCAGTGTGATTATATCTTGATGGTACAGGCTCAACAGCGTCGTCATCGAATTGTGGCAGTAGCCGACACTTCGGATCACTCTTTGTTGGGTGCTCGAGGCCGTATTCCTCGGCAGCTAGGACCTGGGTCCACTTGTCGTTGAGCGTATCCTATTCGGCTTGAAACTGTTGCTGTTTCTTTTTTAGGCTCCTCGCAGCTGCAATTAGCTGTCGGTTAAAGCGTTCTTGCTCGAGGGGTTCCTCTACCATGATGAAGTCTTCATTGCTGAGGCTGACATCCTCATTCCTGAAGACCGGTAGATAGTTACTATCCTCCGAATACTCACTCCCGACAGGCTCGTCGGGGTTGACTTGTCCCTCCTCCCATTCATCCTGCTCGGATGTAGGCTCGGCGGGGTCTTCGGGATCCTCGGCATCATCCGGATTGTTGTTATCTTCGGTGCTGGTATTGCTTTGGTTTTCATGACGTGATTTTGAGTGGCGATGTTGACGTTGATGTTCCGTTGGTGCCTCAACAAGATTGTCCTCAATCGGGTTCTGCCTGCTGTCGTCATCGTCCTTTTTAGGTGTATCTACCATATACACATCGTATGTGGTGGTGGCCATCCAATGCCCGGTGATGGGCAGATTCTGGCCTAGTTCGTCTCCGACATTGTCGTCAATACCGTCAATGTCTTCGGAGGCGTAATCTAGCATGTCAGTCAAGTCTTAGACAATGGCTATTAAGTGGGTGGTGGGTGGGATGTAAAATTCCCCTCTCTTAGCCCCTAGTCCGGGCTGGGCGTGGTTCGGAGGTGATACTTCTATAATGGTGAGAGATCACATTAAGTCCAGGCCTCGTTTAGGAGTGAAGGTCGGACGGGGAACTGGGGGCCCGCGGAGGCCTGGTAGACTCTACCTGGCCGTGCTCACTGGACACAGACCTCGGGAGTTTCGAGTTGGTGTTGAGAGGTGAATATGGCTCTCCGATGATAGGGGGAGTCCTGTTTGATTCCAGGTTTGTTGAAAACACAGTCGCCTCTGGGTCTTCGGCAGAGAGCTCTGTAGTAGGCGAGAGTCCGGTGGGTTCAAAACTCCCATCTTCGGATGAGGTGGTCTACTCTCACTACTCCAGGATGCTGCTAATGTGACACTACGATCAGAGACCCTTTGACGAAACTATGTGCGATGCATTAATCGCAAACAGTGATGTAAAAAACATCAAAAAAGATGCAAAACGTTGGCGATGAATGAAACATCAAACATGGTTCAGATTTTAGTTGCGTGTGCGATGAGGGGCATACGATTGATCTGTACGAACTGTTTGCGATGAGACAGAACAACAGAAACGGGCAGCCAGATCAAGGTGTGTGCGATATACGGCATACAGTTCACTCCGATGAACCATTTGCGATGATTGAGGTGAACACAAATGATTCGGCATAACAAGATGTGTGCGATAACCGGAAAACAGGTCGGTAATCAGAATTGTGTGTGATCATTATAGACAACCCATACGGTCTTTTTTGTGAATTGTGTGCACGTCAGGGAACATAGTTCAACAAACCAACCTGTTGGCAATAATGTAGAAGATCTCTGTCAAATACATATTACTAACCGTCTGCGATGAGATTGACAGGACAAACAGATATATATATATATATATATATATATATATATATATATATATATATATATATATATATATATATATATAGTGTTACTATTCATCACCCAAGGTGCAGAATAAGTTATTCTTCACCCAAAGTAATCTTACGATCATTTCATAATTAAATTATGTTTCGAATTCAAATAGTTACATTCCTATTGATTCACTACGTAAAATTTGATATAAGAAAATAAAAATATAGGTCATAAGACAAGAAAATTTGCAGTTTATGTGTATTTTAGACTATGTTTTTACGTTTGTAATTTTACATAACATAAAATATTTTTTACGGCGATTATATATTTTCTTACGGTCCCTTTTTGCGTCGGAAATAAGACAAAACTTACGGAATGTAAAATTACGATGCATTGATGGTAAAATAAAGGGGGTGAAGAATAACTATTCCTCACCCAAGGTGACGAATAGCGCGGCCCTATATATATATATAGTCTGCTTAATTTAGTCCTCTTCTTGTTGTTGTTGTTGTTGTTGGATGGCCCCGTGACATTGTCTTGGTGAGGACGCTTCTTGCCGCTGACCGTTGACATTTCACCGCTGCCGCTGTCGTCATCGTCGTTGCTGTCGTTGTCGTCCTCCTCATCGTTCAACCATTCCTTCTCCTCCGACGTTCCTCGTCCATCTGGTTGTCGTCTGACGACTCTGGAGGCGGCGTCCCTTCCATGAACTGGATATAATCAAGGTCTGGGCTCGACATCAGACTCATGGAAGACGAGCGGGATGATTCCAATGTTGACCTATCATCGGCGCCAGACTGCTGGCCGAACTGTCGTCCTCGTTGTCGCTCAACATGGCTGTAGACTGTGTGCCAGTGTGTAGTGCGGCTTGCCGGGGACGATGAAGATGGTGGACACTTAAGCGGGGTATGTAGAGAAGAGGAACTGCCAATTAATGACTGGGTTGCGCAGGACTCCTATTGGCTATTTGGCTGGTTTCCTTTTTCAAGAAAAAAACAAGGAACGAGTTTTGGGATTATGCACTAGTACCGGTACCAACGGAGTAGGACAGTTGGCAAGCAATATATTGAGCTCTTCTTATTGATAAAGCAGGTAATAATGAAACTAGAAAGGAAAAGAAAAAATACAAAGAAAAATATCTACATGAATCTCCGTGTAACATCAATGCCATAGGACCTAGATGTGCATTACTTAGAGCACATCTAGATGTGCTTTAGCAATACTATCAAACAAAACCCCTAATGATCATTGCAAACAGTGCATAGAACATTGCTAATGCAACAACCACAACTACACATGCTAGTTCCTTCGTGTCTCTTGCTTTCATCTGTTGCCTGTGATTGATTCTTTCTTGCTTCATCATACTGATTGTACATTCGAGATCAACCAGTTTCATCTTCAGCTTTACGTTATCTTCTGCTAGCTTGGTGATAACACTCCGAGCCATGCCATGCCATTCTTCATCCAGCCAGTTAACAAAGGCACAAGCCTCATATCCCAGCCAATGTTAAATAGTATTCTGGATGAGTGGTGGCATTAACTAAAGTAAAATGATGAACTTAATTAGCACTAACCTCTAAGGGGCAACTGAGAAACCGCCCGCAAATGTTGAATCCCTCCGTGCATACACGTCGAGCGGGAGTGTGCCCGTGCACACAACTCAACTTTTGGTACTTTTCGGTGGCGCAAAACTCAGAGTCATACTCGTGTTGCGGGAGTCTAGAGTCAAGCTCTGAATCCGGCGGCAGATCGCTTTCCAAGGGGGTTATTCAGGACGGATTCGGCAAAGAGCTATACTTTGGACATGCTAAAAAAGATAGAAATAGATTGGAACCTGACAGGACGATTCGGATTTGTAGTACACATCCCTTCTGATGACCTTAGGCAAGTGCTCGGTGGCGATCGTCGTCATGGCGGCGATACAAGGAGGAGTAGCCGCACCGAAACCATGAGCACCACTCGTCAGCATTCCCCCAATGTCAGCGCCACGCGAGGGAATTTGGAGGCTATGTAGGGATTTGGGGGAAATGGGAAAGTGTGGAGATAAGCTAATGGTCGGGAACTACTTATGGCACTATATGTTGTATACGACACACTGTTTATACATGTCATTTTTGTTAGGTATTACAACATCACACACGATTTCCACACCAAACCATGTGCGAAGACAATGTAGGTTAGACACGGTTGCCGTTACATAACCGTAGGTGATGTACTACCCTGTCCATATAATTGAGTTACGGTGAGATACCGTATAAATAGCCGCACTGCGGGTATCCGTAAAAAAACAGCTGCTCTGCATATAGAGATGGCGGCGGCGGCCTAGGCAGCGGCTACTAGAGAAGAGGTCAATCCTCGGTCGGTGGGCGGTGGCGGCATCATAGGAGGTCAATCCTCGGTCTGCTTCGGGAGATAGGAGGAGCTCAACCATCGAGGTCGGCAGTGGTGTGATTCGAGCACATCCATCGCGGTCGATGGCGGGATAGTGGAGGTCAAACTTCAGGCGGCAACCACCATAAGCTTCGCGCTTGTCTGTCTGCTGGGGGGAGGTCACCGTGCGTCTAATTAATGAAGGTATTCTTTTCGTGAGTGGCTTAATTAAGGTATTCAATTCCTAAGTGTAGTGTTGTACTAGTACTCTGCGTGTAAATTGACTGGCCATTAATTTTTGTCATTGCATGTCTTAATAACAACATGGAGCGCCCTCAGGTATTATTAAAATAAAACCTTCTGATTTATGCACGCATCTTTGGGCAGTAGTTAATCCTTGTATTAATGTTGTTGTTTTGTTTTAATTACCATTTGTGTGCTACAGATGGAAAGATCTCGATGGATGAAGAATTGGAAAACCACAGATTTTACCAGTGTCGTGACAGAGTTCATGAATTTGGCTGAAAGTACAAAGAGGTGAATTGGTGATGCGGATGACATCCTGTCTCCATGTACTGATTGTGCCAATACAGAGTCACATGAAGTTGCAAATGTCCAAATGCACTTAGTCTCTAGGGGATTCATGGATGGATATACACATTGGAACAGACATGGTGAAGAGGAGGTCATGGATGAAGATACCCAGGGCATCGAGATGCCAAACCCCGATCAGTGTCACATGGATGTTGAATCTAACATCGGGGTAGAGGCGTCAAGCTACCAATGGAACACCGGAAGCCCGAAACGCCCACTGTAAAACCAAGATGTCGACGCAGATGACGACGATCTTGATATGCCAGAGTTTGCTGCCATGACTGCAGATTTCGAGGGCCCAAGAAAGGATATGATTGGGTACAAGGATCTGCCAACCATTGATGCAGACTCCAATAAAGAATTGTATCCAGGTTGCAAAAAGAAATATTCCAGGTTGAGTGCCAACCTGTCCCTTCTCTGATTTAAAGCAGCAAACGGTCTATCAAACAAGGGCTTCACAGAGATGTTAGGTTTTTTCAAAGAAATTCTTCCGGAAGATAATGTGCTCCCCAGAAGCACGGATGAAGCGAAGAAAATTGTTTGCCCATTGGAACTTGAAGTACATAAGATACACGCTTGTGTGAATGATTGTATATTGTACCGTGGTGAGTACAAAGATTTGCGTGCATGTCCCACATGCAAGCATGCATGATACACACGCAGGAGAGCAAAGGACAAGTACAAATTAGATGACGAGATCAAGACAGGAATCCCATTCAAGGTTGTTTGGTAATTGCCTTTAATTCCAAGGTTGAGGTGTTTATTTGCAAACCCTAGAGAGGCAAAGAGGTTGTGGTGGCATCATGATGAGCGAATTGTGGATAGGTTTATGAGGAACCCAAAAGATGGGGCTCAATGGGAATTAATCGACAAAAAGTTTGAAAATTTTGCCAAGGATCCTAGAAGTATAAGGCTCGGGGAGTGTACTGACGGGATGAATCCTTTTGGCGATATGACCACCAATCACAGCACGTGGCCAGTGCTTTTGTGCATATATAACCTAGATCCTTGGTTGTGTATGAAGAAAAAATACATTATGATGTCAATGATTATCCAAGGCCTGAAGCAACCTAGAAATGACATCGACATTTACTTTCAGCTACTGGTAGAAGAACTGCTGACAGTGTGGATAGATGCGCCTGCTGTAAAATGTTATGATGCTTACAGAAAGGAGATTTTCGATCTACATGCGATGCTGGTGCACACCATTCAAGATATGCCAGCATTAGGCAACACATCGGGGCAGAAAACAAAGGGAGATGTACGGTGTGTCACATGCATGGATAGGACAGCTAGCAGAAGACTTCCCAACTCGCGCAAAATAGTGTATTTGCATCATCGTAGGTTCTTACGGAAAAATCACCCACATCGAAAGATGAAAGCTGAATTTGATGGTACAGCAGAGGCAGGTGCGAGCCCAAGACCCTATGACGGAAGGTGGTCCACAACATGGCTAAAAAAATTAATGTTGTGCTTGGCAAGAACCACCCTTTAACGGTGAAACAAACACCCAAGGATCAAGTGTTTAAGAAGAAATCGGTGTTCTGGAAATTACCTTACCGGGAGATTCTACGTGTATGTCACTGCATCGATGTCATGCACGTAGAGAAGAATGTATGTGAAAGCATCCTTGGTACGCTGCTCAAGATTAAAGGTAAAAGAAAGGATGGTGATGGTTCGTGGCTCGATATGCTTGATGATCAATCAAAATGCAAGAGTGAAGCAGAAGATGATGACAAATTCATCAAAGCTCGCCAGAGTTACAATTTCAGTACAAAAGAAGCAACACAGTTCTTCGCCTATTTATTGTCAGTTAAGGCACCCTCTTCCTACCGCGCAAACATCAGAAGTCTCGTGGATGTGATCTCAGGTAAAATGAAGTTGGGACACATGAAGTCACATGATTGCCACGTAATGTCGACACAAATCCTCCCGGTGGCCATCAGGAATCTGATGGACAAAGATATAAGAAACACACTCATTGACCTCTGTGATTTCTTCCACCAACTATGGCAAAAAGTTGTAAATCCTAAAGTGCTGGATCATATGCAAGATGATATTACAAGAATATTTTCCAACCTAGAGATGTTTTTCACATCGTCATTCTTTGATGTCATGGTCCATATCACTGTGCACCTTGTCTACGAGATAAAGTATTGTGGTCCTGTGTTTCTTCGCAACATGTATCCCTTCGAGCGGTTCATGGGAATACTGAAGCGCTTTTGTCGGAACCGAAACCATCCAGAGGCAAGCATCCTACAAGGTTATACCACAGAGGAGGTGGTTTAGTTTTGCACCGAATACATGAAACAAAGACCGATAGGTTTGTCCCTCTCTCGCCACGAGGGAAGGCTGAAAGGTATGCTGGTCCTTGCTGGCATGCAAATTGCTGCACCCAGAGAATTGGCAGCGAAAGCCCATTTGATGGTACTGCTTAACAGCCCAGTTCTCATCTCTTATGCCGAAGAACACTTGGCAGAGATACGCCAAAGCTTCTTACCAATGGTGCCTTCATCATATGTGGATATGAAGGAGCACACTAAGAACTACGCCGAATGGCTGAAGAATCGTATGGCACAAGGATCCATCGATGACATTGCTACGTGGTTGGCACAAAAGCCATCACCTACGATGTTGACGTACCAAGCATATGACTTAAATGGATACACGTTCTACACTGAGGAACGTGATCATAAGACCTTGTATCAAAACAGCTCTATTCGAATAGAGTGCATGACTGTAAATGAAGCTAATAGGTATACTACGGAACCATCAAAGAGATTTGGGATCTTGACTATGTGAAAGTTAAGGTGGCATTACTCAGGTTCACATGGATCCCTCTTGGTCAGTTAAGGATTGATGAGTACATGAAGACCTGTGTTAACAGGACAACGATGGCATGTCACGCGGACCCATTCATTCTTGCCAGCGATGCTACCCAGATTTTCTTTGTGGAAGGCCCCTTGCATAAGAATTGCCATTTAGCGATGCATGGGAAGATAAGGGTACTGCGTGTCGATGATGTTGCCGATGAGGACGAGTACGATGAATATGATGAGTTTCCAGCCAAGGTATCATGCACCTGTGTAACAGAGCGGCGTAAAATCATCAAAAAACCCAAGTTCATTCGGGGTCAACTTAATGATCCCAGTTCCCCCATGTACATGGGAATTAAGCCGTAAGACTAGTCTTTATGCCTACCCTACAACTTAATTCATTCAATTTAGAACTATGCGTGTACTGAATTTGTGAGTTATGCCTGGTTTTCTGTTGATGTCAGAACTGTTAATATGCTGACCTTGATATGCTGCAGCTCAGGCAATGAATATGAACTGTTTTTTGTTATTATTATTATTATATCATACAGGTAGCACACTCAATCGATCTCACTACAGTATGTGTGAACAAAAATATGCAATCTGGTTTGCGAATAGCACACGGTTCGTCGATGAAAGCCATGTGCCGACCAAACCCCGCCACCCCGCCCACGATCTGAGTCATGGTTTCTAATTGGCCAGAACCCAAACCCCACGGATCGTACGTCTGCACCGTTGGATGCTCCCAGATCGAATGACGATCCTCATCCCTTTCGGCAGCACATGTAGTTCTGATTGTAATTTTATTTTTATGCACAAAATGCACGGTAATCTCAAAAAATGTCTTAAATATAGCTAACGATACCGGAAATGCGCCAGAAAATCAAACCCGTGGTATAATGGAGATTGCGTACCATGGAAATTTTTATCAGGGCAAACGATGAAGTTACCGGCCGCAGGAGTTTGAATTGACTCGTCTCCTTTTGGAAAACCATGATCCTTCATGTGAGATGCTCCGGTTTGGAAGGAGTGGTCATCATAACTTGTGCCAAACTTTACCAATATTTTCCACGAGGTCGTGAGAGCACGCACATCGATTTTGTTTATGTCTGAACTCCATCTGAATTTCCTATAATTAAAATACCAACTAGGCCTATGCCAGTGGCCGCACCTCGTGGCCAGAATGTTTGAAACTTCTCCCCGCTTCTCGAACAAACGGATGAAAACTCACAAAGCGACGCGCAAATGATATGTACATCTTCTTTGCTATGCTGATAGTAAGGGGGTATCATAGCTAGTATCATGCATGCCAACTAGGCAATTTTAATGTGTTGTCATAGTATTAAGAAAATGAAGAAAGAGAGGGTTAAGTATCATGTCATGAAACCGTATCATAATAAATGCTATGCTACTATGTGTCATGCATGACAATATAAATGAAGTACTACATATGATACTAGCTACTCTATGATACTATGCATTAGAGCAAGTACAATAGAGTGACATAAGACTAGCCACAATGGGTAGTAACATAGAATGTTACTAGTCTTTGTTACTACCTCTATAGTGGGGAGTAACATATGTGTAGTAACACGCAACACTTCATTTATTAGGCTATAGACTCATCTTGCCTTGAGACGTGTGATGTTACTCATACTACTAGTAACTAGCTATGTTACCACTTTCCTCTCTTTCTTCATTTATTGCTTGCCACATCATCTATTTTATCTAGATACGTGTAATGTTACTACCTATATATGTTACTCCCACTGTGGGTAGCCTAAGCAGGCTATAAGGAATAGAATAATATATATGTGCTTTAGTTGGAGGAAAGAGAAGAGGAGAGAGAAGAGAAGCGGTCTCTTGGTTAGTAGAGCCAGCTGCAACACGAGACCCAATACACTTTGTGAGGATGTAAGTTGGACCAACTATTGATAAACTAGTACGTATTTAAAACTTATTATTGTACATGCCCGCTAAGAGGTCGGCTGTATATGACATGGCAAAATCTTATAGCCGACCCTTGGCTATATTATTAACCATGCTCTTAGTGAGGTAGCTAGTATATCATAGACTAGCTAGTATTACTCGCTCCTTTCCGGTTTAGGCTGCTTGTAATGGTAGTATCATAAGCGGTATGATGCATGCCAACTAGACTTTCTGGATAATCTGGCACACAATTAAATGAGGAAAGAGAGGATGTGGTATCATATCATGATACCCTGTCATATTAAATGTTGTACTACTTTGTGTGATGCATGACAATTAATAAGGCAACCTAAGATACTAATTATGATACTATGCATTATGGAAGTAGTATCATACACTAGTATATATCATATGTATGAAACTAGTATATGGTACTCCCCATTACAACCAGGCATAGGCTACTCATAGTGGGGAGTATCATGTATATGATACTAGTGTATGCATGATACTACCTCCATGGTGCATAGTATCATTAAGTAGTATCATAGATGATCATATTTATTGCCATGCATGACACAAAGTAGCATAGCATTTAACATGATACAATATCTACCTATGTTACTCTAACCCTCCCTCTCTTCTTTAATTATGTGCCACATAAGCATGTTTGCTAGTCCCAAGTGCATGTTACCGGTTATGTTACTCCCACTATGGCCAGCTTTATAGGGCTCAATTCAAAAATCTCACCAACACAGGTGGATGGTGAGTGGTGGAATACTTTTTGTAGTTTGCAAAAACACCCAATTAATGCTTTTGTTTTCCTTAAAAAATTATGTTTTCCAATGTATTAATTGTAATACATGCATGCATAAAGTACATGCATTGGTCAACTTTCTCTTAATAAATACTTGCATGCATGCAATGATTTAATGCACCTTGGAATCTGAACATGTGATGGGGAACAACCAAATTGAGCCTTATCAAATGGAATTTTTTGAGATAAGTCTATAAACTGGAAAGATGGGAGTATATATATGTATGATACTAGTATATGATCGGCAATACCTTTGTAATGCGCGCACATAGTATCATAAGTTAGTATCTTAGGTTGCCTTATTAATTGCCATGCATGACACAAAGTAGTACAACATTTAATATGATACAGTATCATGATATGATACCACACCCTCTCTTTCCTCATTTAACTGTGTGCCACATCATCCAAAAAGTCTAGTTGGCATGCATCATACCGCTTGATACTCCCATACTACGACCGTAACATAGGTAGATACCATAACACACACATATATATATATATAACAAATGCTATACTACTTTGTGTCATGCATGGCCATAAATACGGTCATCTATGATATATATATATATATATACTACTCTATGACACTATATATATATGCACTATGAAGGTACGTACGTAGTATCATATGCATGATACTTTATATATAGTATATGATACTCCCCACTATATAAGGCTGGCCATAGTGGTGGTATCATAGCCGACGATGCATGTCCTGCACCCGGAAGTAGCGCAAGTATGCTGATGTGGCAAAGAATTAAATATATATAAATAGGGTTAGAGTAACATATAGGTAGATACCGTATCATGTTAAATGCGATGCTAATTTGTGTCATGCATGGCAATAAATATGATCTATATATGATACTATACTCTCTCTATATATATGTATTATGCTATGCGCTATAATTAATTAAAGGTAGTATCATACAGTAGTATCATATATACTATATATTCAAGATACTAGTATATGACACTCTCCACTATACTCGGATTTCTTACCATGGAAAAAATTTGGAGGCGAAATGAAACTCATGTTTTCATTTGAACAAAAATATGATGTTAGGTAATGTAAATGTTTTCAAAGAGCACACGGTTCGCTCACGAAAGCCGTGTGTCCACTAAACCGTGGCCGGTGCACCCTCCCCCCCTCTATGTCGTGCGCTCTGATTGGCCAGAACCCAAACCCCATGGATCGTACGTCTGCACCGTTCGATTCTCCTTGATCGAACGGCGATTCTCATCCCTTTCGATAGCACATGTAAATGTTTTCAAATAGCCCCTCCCAAAATAAATGTTTTCAAATAGCACACGGTTCACACATAGAAGCTGTGTGCCTACCAAACCGTGGCCGATGCCCCCCTTTGCTATGCGCGCGTTCTGAGTCGTGTGTTCTATTTGGCCAGAATCCAAACCCCACGGATCGTACATCTGCACCGTTGGATGCTCCCAGATCGAACGACAATCCTCATCCCTTTCGACAGGAAATGCAGTCCGGCTAGCAATTGATTTATATGCCAACATGCATGGTAAATGCCAAAAATGTCTTACATATAGCACACAAGACCTGAAATGCGCCAACAAATCAAACCCATGGTAAAATTGTGATTGGTTTACGCGGGAAAATTTTAGAGGGGAAATGATGAACTCATGTCTTCATTTCAAAATTAGTACATCTTCATTTCAAACGAAATTATTCTGTTTGTGCACATGAGAGCTTAGAGGCAACCGTTTGCATAGGCCTTTCAGCGCGCGCAATGACCGGGGATATTTTTCACCCTTTTCACCTAGGCCGCCAACACCCCCACCGTCCGCCTGCATTTCACTCAACTAGTCCAACCAATCTCCTTTCCCAGCTCCCCCCTCCCCCAGATCCACAATAGAACCCTCTCCGGCGCCGCTGTGCTCACCCCGGTCGTATGCCCGCTCTTCGGCATCAAGCCTACCTCCATTGCCGTTCCCAACATGCGGCAGCCCGCGCCTCGCCATCTTCGTTTGCTCGCCAGCCAGCCTCGAGCATATCGATGCAGTAACCCTTGCCTCTCTTTTGGTCCGGTCGGGTTTGCATTAAGAAGCCTATTAGTTACTGCTCTCCATCGCGGTGAGGCATATTTCCTCGCAATCCCTCTTCCAATTTCGTTCCATATGTTCCCAAATTGACTATAAAATAATGGAGAGCGTATATATGTTCATTATCTACCTTCCTTACTACATATAGGATGTATTTGTTCCAATAAGTTACTGCCTATTTATAAATCGCGGGTGCCCGAGTCACAAAAACTTAACAAATTAGTTGTACATTTTCTAAATTATTGCATGGCATGTTCAGAAAGCTTGATACCAAGTTGTTAGTTTTATGCTTATCCTCCTTTCCCGAGTTTCGCATGTGTTCTTTCTAGATGCCTAGTAGCAGCGAAAACACTCATTCAGGCCATGTATCTTCATCTGATTCGGAAAAACCTAGGTCTTCGGCAGATTGTGAGGGATCAAGTAGTCTTGAATGGGATAGAGCTGCAGCAATTACCCTTCTGGTCAGGACATGGAGGAACTCTCCAAGGTAGCCCACACACCAGCCTAAAGGTGTATATGAAGTAACCGAGATTGATCTAAAGTCTTGGGCTCCAACTAAACCATATATAGCACACATGAGGTTCAGGAGAGTGTGTGTGGATTTGTTGGTAGAGCAAGGCTCAACATTAATCTACCGGGGTTTCGGAAGGCTGACACAGAAACACGGCGAAGGATAGTCGAGGAGATCGTGGATCACTTGAACGTTCCAGAGCAGTGGAGAATGTAGGTGGAACACGCTGCACTGAAGAAGGCTAGGGATGCTTGGAGAAACTGGAAGCACGTGTTGTACAAGAAGTACTTGAGTGAAGGCAAGGACCCAATCCCCGCATACCTCCAAATTACCATGGCAGACTGGGAAGAATTCAAAAGGGTCAGGGCAACTAAAGAGTTTGCTGAGAAGAGTTTCAAGCAATCGAAACTTCAGAAGAAGAACATACACCCCCACCGTATGGGTGTGGCAGGATACTACAACATGAAACTGACATGGGAACAGGAGGACAAAGAAGCAATAGCAGCGGGTGGGAATCTGGCCTTCAGTGAAATCAGGGGCGAATGCGCCAGAGACTACTTGCGGGCACGTGCAAAGAGGCGTGATGACGGAACTTACTACATTGAAAACGCACGTGACGCAAAACTGTATGAAGTGATGTTAGAGGCTTGCAAGATCCCTGGAAGGTTCTACAGGAACTCAGGGCCATGTGACATTCTGTCCATTGCAATGGAAACAAAAGAGCCCCCTAGCCGTGCAAGGGTGTTGAAGATATGCCCTAGAGGCAATCATGTATGATGATATTTCCTATGTGTTTATGAATAAAGATAGTCCTTGGACATTATCAGTGATGTGTATCAACAAGTACGTGACTTGTTTGTAGGACTATGCATTGTATGATGAACGTCCTAAAAGGTCCCTAGTTGAAAGGGCTGTGTGGATGCACAGTTGACTAGACTAGCATATGACATGGTCGATGTCTTGGTCTCACTAGCCATGGAGAATTGGATGCTAACCGAATAATATGGACTCGGAAGGATCTCGTCGGATTCAACGTAGTCGGATCGAGTTGAGATAAGGTCTGAGTCGGACAGACCCAACTTTGAGATGCAGCGATATGTCATCTGTGAGTCTCTAGTACAACATACATTCTATGTCCTAAGACCTGAGCTGGCGCATGTACTCGGGATGGTGACAGACTTGCTTTGGGCCAACCAAACGCTACTCCGTGACTAGGTAGTTACAAAGGTAGGTTTCGGGCTTGTCCAGACCCATGCTGCGAGACATGGTCGAGCAAGATGGGGTTTGCCCCTCCGATTAGGAGAGATATACTCTGGGCCCCTTGTGTGATCCGACTACGATAAGCATGGCCATGCGACAAGGATTATGAGATAATCTGGTTTGTGGTCGGCATCACTGGAACGAGAGAGAGGTCGGGCTAGCACAAGGATGATAGACTCGCCTTGAGCCCGACAACGTATATCGTGTGGCGAAAGGAATGGAAGTATGATGTACAGGTCCTCTTAACCAGCTTCATAGTCTTCTTGGTGATTCGGCATGCCTTGGTAGGGGCCGCTACCAACCATGCAGTTTGGAGTGATCCGAACTGCAACCAAGCCGGCTTGAACCTAAGGGGTCACGTGCTTAAGGGATGGAACCTACGAGGTCAGATCCGGGAACACTGGTCGGATGTGATCCGAGCTGTATTCGGATTGTGGCCGAGTAGACTTGTGGGCTTTAGGGTCCGTGCGAGGCCCAAGTGTTGAGCCCGAGACGGACGCCTATATAAAGTGGAGTGCGGCACACTCATGCGGTTGATCGCTTCGACGCGGTCACTAGGGTTTGCATGTGTTGCGAATAGACACCTCCACTCACCGCTAATTGTGTGATCGGACCTAGTAGTCCGCCGCACGACGTTCCTCCTGCACGGGCAGATACCGTTAGAGGCGGTGCACTTGCGCTGCTCGGGCAAACCTATACATGGGAACCGATGACCGGCTGTTCGAGGGAGATCGGACAAGGAGGAGACGATACACGCGGACGCACTGCCCCAACTCTTCTTCCGCTGCACGACACTGCGCGTCTAGTGGTAACGATCCATGATCCATCTCCCGTAGCATGTTCTTGGTTGTTCTGCGTGTAGGAAATTTAAATTTGCACTCGATGCACCCTACTATAGAACCCAACAAAGGGGTATAGTTGTTAATGTCCCGCATAAGAGGGCTTTCACACTCAGCAAAAAAGAGAGGCTCATCATGAAAAAGCGAGGAGTGAAATGACGCAGGATGCATTATATGAGAGGTTGAGGAAGGAGATTTATCCGGCTATTCGAAAGGATGTTGAGGAGCCAATGATGATGCATAAGACTCTAACACTGATAGATAGCCAACAGATGGGAGGGGAGGTGGGCATGTAGGATGCTGCTTATTGTGCGACAACACTACACAAGAGTAGCTGTGCATCAGTTGACCCCAGCGACACTGAGACTGCAGCTGCTCGTGATGATGCTATATCTGATATATCTAGAATGAAAGACAGACTGAAGGGCGTGCTTACACATTATGAAGGTACATTGAAATGTGCAACAGCCTGGGTTTGCCCACCCTTTTGGAAGATGGCCTCTTCTTGGACAATGTGCCGTTGAAGCCGGGCTGTGTGACGTGCTACGTGACTGAAGTAAAGCCTGGATTCAATGAATTTGCCCTGAATAATGTCCTAGGAGACTTCGATGAGCAAAGGACCTTTGGAGAAACACTATTACATCACATCCAGTGGCCAAAAAAGGAAATAGAGTTCATAGATGAGATCCCTGAAGCCTCGCCAAGAGCAACCACTATCGCCCCTCAACCGGTGACGCTCTCCTTGCCACAGCAGCTCTCACGGGTTGTTGCATCAACCTGTGATCAGCCGGCCCGGCTTTGTGGTGTACAGGCGATGTCATCCTTCGCCCCAAAGTAGCCAGTGGCAAGGCCTACAACTATTGAAGAAGCACCACTGGTTCAGATTCCGTCCACTGAAGCAGCGGAGGGAGACCCAGCTACAGCACATGCTCAGCCGACCAACCTGGTGGAATAGACTGCTAAGCAGTCTGATGCTTCGGAACCGCCTGCTAAGCAGTCTGTAGGTCCAGAACCGACTTTTCATCAGTCCGTCGGTCCGCAGTCGCGTGATCAGCATACCAATGCATCAACACTTCCTGCTCAGCAAACCAACGCATTGGCACGACCTCCTCAGCACACCAACAAGTTGGCACCACCTGCGCAGAAACCCAACATAGCTACAACGCATGGTCAGTAGTCTGATGCCTCTGCTCCTACAGCCTAGCAGTCCGATGCCTCTGCTCCTACAGCCCAGCAGTCCGTCACAGCAGGACCGCCAACTCAGCGGTCCGACATAGATAAACCGTCTTCTAAGAACTCCTTCCAAGCTTCACCGTCTGCTCGGCAGTCTACCGTGCACGCAACCAGACATTCTTCCAGAAATTCTTCAAGTACCAAGAAGGAAGTGGCCAAAAAGGCTACACCCATGACCACGAGGAAGCACAACGGGAGAGTGAAGGGGAAAGGGAACGATTGCCTCTTACTTAAAGCACTCATCGCCCAGAACCAAATTAACACCAGCTTGTTCGAATCAGGGAGTAATATTATTTCTGGTGCCATGGATGATGAAGAAGTACATTTGTTTCTTGCTAAAAGTAAAGCAGATGTACTTGAAGCACGCAATTACATCCATGGCCAGCCATTTCTTGTTGGCGAATACTTTGATGAGTGCAGCTCTAGTTGCCCCAAGTTACATGAATATTGCATGGATCAAATGTCAGCAGGTCATCATGCTTTTCTAGTCCACTACAATAGAGATCATTTCCGACACGATGTTTGTTCAATCAATGGGAGTTTCGAGGACTTACATCTCTTCTTCAACTTCAACGTGCTAGATGCCACTCTTGTTAGATGCCTGATTTTGTAAGTACTTAACAAACTCTGATCAACTTCTCCATACAAGGCTGTAAATAATAAAGAGCTAACTGCATTTTATTCCTCTCAGGGGATTGAACGCGCAGAGAAGAAAAAGGGAGGGTGTATATTTCATAGATCCTGAATTAGCAAATGGCACAACAACACGTGGTAAGGACCTACGGGACTGGGCCGTTAACACGGCCGTCCATCTCTTCGAAAACAAGTCCCATGCAGAATCATTTCTCTGGCCATATCATGAACGGAAGTTAAGTAAACAACCACGCACACACTGATTGTCTTTCAGATTTTGACATAATTCATAAGTTCATGGCTTTCTTAATATGTAGCGATCATTGGATATTGGTATTCATTGTTCCAAACAAGAAAACGGTTTACTACATCGATTCTCTCAGAGAGTCAACAAACGCTGAGGATCTAATGCATCTTCAGCAATTCATGGATAGGTATTGAATTCTATGATGTTGAAATTAATTTGCATTCATATATGGTTCAACAATTGATGTTGTCAAAATTCATCATCATTTGCAGTGTGCTTGCATTGTGGAAAACTAAACCAGGGAACCTGTTCAAGAGGGAACTACCTCTGCAGCACGAGATCGTTTCTCTAGTAACACACCAAAATCCGTTATTTTCGGAGTGTCACCCCAACAGTCCGCAAATACCTTTCCTTACGCTAGTCAAATATTCAAGCTTCTAAATAAACCTCTTTCTATGTTGTCCAAAGAAAAAAAATACATCTAACACCGGTTAGGTTGTTCCTAACAGGACAAATACATGACTAATTCTGTACAAAAAATTTCAGTGTCCTCAGCAAGAAGAAGGGACCAACCTTTGTGGATACTATGTTTGCAGACACATGATCTCTATCTGCATATCTGCTGATAGATGTGATGATTCTCGCGAATTAGTACCAGTAAGTCTATCTTAATTAATATCTTCTAATACACTCATATGGCACATTCTGATCTTAAAAATACTGGAGCTCATCTTAAAACCGAGGACCCCTGAACCGCTCCTGGCTGGTGAATTGCGAATGGTTCGGAGATTTATCAGCGACTTCTTCCTAGATCACTACATAAATCCCACAGGTGATAATGAAAATTTTAGCATGCGTTCTCCTGAAACATTGAGGAAGAGTTAGCCGCCAAACACATAACGCATGGATCCATTGTTTTCCATCTGATGAGGTCTTCGTATTTCATACACAAAGATTAATTATGTAATGCATGTATGTGTGGACAAATCATTGGAATTTAGCTACCATATGTTCAATTGCAATTGTTGCGAAATTTGATGAATGTTCTTCGTGTGGACACTATTTGTTCAATTGAATATTGTGGCGAATTTGCTTTTTGTGTGCCGATTCAAAATGGGATATTTTTGTTTATTTCTTCAATTGAATATTGTGGTGAATTTTCTTTTTGCATGTCGATTCAAATTATTAGATTTTTTTTAGTTGTACAATTGAATATTGTGGAAAATTTTCTTTTTGCATGCCGATTCAAAAATGGGAAATTTTTGTTTTAACCTAGCAATTGCTCCGCACACGGTTCAACTAAGTGAGTGTGTGTGATCCACATTGGAAAGCATACGTCAATCGTAGCGCAACCATCGATGATACACAGCAGATTGCGAACGATTTGCTGCGCTGCTATGTATGTGTAGGGTCTCCGGAACCGTTTGTGATATCGCGTTATTGCACACGAGAACTGTGAATAAACTGTCCCCATTGTAAAATATAATCCGAGTCTTAATTTTTCAGGAAATGTGTGGGACCCCGAATGAAAAGCACACATCACTCTTGCGGTAACCATCGGTGATACCCAACTAATCACAAATGGTCTGCAGCACTTGTATGTGTGCGAAGGGGCTACTGAACCGTTTGTGATAGAACATTATCACAGACGGTAATTGTTGGCAAATGTGTGTGATGGAGTCTAGCATGGCAGACGGGTTATGCAGAAAACTCATGTGCGATGGGGCACAAATCGCACGCAGTTCATATGTTGGCCTGTGTGCCTTACATACTATTTTCCCAACGGTTCATTACGACAGACTATGTGGTTTCACTGCGTCATTAGAAACGCTTAATCACCGATACCACATGTGCAAAAGTATTTAGTGTGTGTTGCATCGCACATGATTACATTTTGGAAGGCCTCTGGATCACTGCTCCATATCCTCGACGGTTTTTGTGTCGTGTGGGAAGGACACCCTATTGCACACACTCACTTGGCGACGGTCCCAAATGCCATCGTGGAAAGGGGTTAAAAACCGTTTGTATAGCACTGATGCGTACCAGTGTCTGGATCTAAGGCCAGGGTAGGGATGATAGTTGGTCTTTGAGCGGTGCCTGATAATGGATCCGGTGGGTTTCCTTCTTGAACCCTTCGAAGATCAAGTCTCCTCAGATATTTGCGATGTAAATCAGGTTTTCGAACTTGATCTGATGACTAGGGGCATAGCTTTTGATTTGTTCGAGGTGACCAATTGAGTTGGCCCGCAAAGCGAATCCGCCAAACACAAAAAGTTGACTGGGAGAAAAGCTTCCCCGGAAACAACATCGTTGTTGATGATCGAAGGAGCCATCGAACCTTCTACCGATGACATAGTGGATCTCTCAATGAAAGCGCCAATGTCGGTGTCAAAACCGGCCGATCTCGGGTAGGGGGTCCCGACCTCTGCATCCGAGGATCGAAGGTAACAAGGAACACAGGGAACACGATGTTTACCAAGGTTCGGGCCCTCTTAATGGAGGTAAAACCCTACGTCATGCTTGATTGTATTTGACGAGTATAGGGGTTACAAGAGTCGATCTTCATCGAGATCATAATGGCTAAACCCTAGACATCTAGCCTATATGAATTCTGATAGCCTCTACGGACTAAACCCTCCGGTTTATATACACACCGGAGAGGCCTAGGGTTGTATAGAGTCGGTTTGCAGAAGAAGGAAATTACATATCCGGACGCCAATCTTGCCACCCACGCATAGGAGAGTCCTATCCGGACACGGGGGAAGATCTTCTACCTTGTGACCTTCTATTGAGATATGTGCCAATCATGCCGCCTAAAATATGGCAGGGATCATCAACCAGCAATTATCAGCCCTATTGTTAGTAATCACCCTATTTCATGCTGAGGCAGGTAAGGAATAAAATAAGAGGTATGCATCGATCTACTCAATCTTGTTCCCTAGATAAAAACTTCAATATTTTTGTTTCCATCTACGCAATTATTTTACGGGAATGACAACTTATTTTACGAGTTGATTAGAATGTGTGCATGCAAGCATTGAAGAAGAATTATATTACTACTTGTAGTCATTTTCAGTGTGTATAGATTTCTATTTTGAGAAACATAGTCTTTTTTAGCAGTAGATTGTCTTTTTATTTTCTTTTTTGGAACATATTAACTTTTCTTCATTGAGGAGTAGATTGTATTTTATTTTTATTTTTGAGAAACATAGTTTTTTTTGTTTTTTTATTAAATGCAGATTGTCTTTTTTCTTAGTTTTAAGGAACATATTATCTTTTCTTCATTGAGGAGTAGATTGTCTTTTTATTTTTATTTTTGAGAAACGTAATTTTTTTTTCTATATGTAGATTGTCTTTTTTCTTTTTTGTGCAACATATTGCTCTATTTTTTATTTTTATTTTTTAGGCCTTGAAAGTATCACATGCAACCATTAAATTCTTCTCGTCATGATTTGATATTTTAATCCTCGGGCTAACCTCATGTGCTACAGTTGCTTAGGAAAGTGTGCAAAATCATCTCATTAACAAAATGTGAGCCCGTGTAGTCCTAGGAATGGGCTGATAATGAGAAGGCTTGTGGAGGGTATTGTAGAGAGGTTAGTATGCAAACCAAGAATTCAAATTCTAACATGACACAAATCCATATGGATAGCAGTAGTACATCGAATGGCACCCGCATGGGTTCGGGTGGACCATGGTGCTAAAACTCTGTTCTCCTCCCCGTGTTCTCCTACAGGAGGTTCTAGCCAAGGTGGTTGCTGCCTTACCCTCGTCTCCGACGCAGCAAGTTTGCTGCCGCCAAGACCTTGGCTCATTGGATCCGCCTCCCACCGCTGGGAAAAGTTCCCCTCGGCCTTGCCCCCGCCTCCAGTGGTCGTCCCACCATTTGACATTGCCGGAAGCACCAACGTCGGCACCACTCATATTCCTAGGACAAACATAGTGCCAAGCCTCCCACTCACATTGGCCGAAGTCTCCGCTGCTCTCTCCCTTCTCCATCCTTCTCCCTCTCTCTTTCATCATTCTCCGTCTCTCCCCTGCTGATATCTCCCTGTCTCTCCGTTGCCTCAAACAGGAGCATCAACTGCCGCCACCATCGCTGGAGGATGAGCTCCTGATGCCCAAATCTGCATCTGCAGCAACCAAGCAAGTCTCGCGACCCTTCTTGCGTAGAGCCACCGCATCCGCCACTATAGTCCCGCCGTGCTGCGCCCCTGCTTCGCCTCGCTGCTGGTGGAGCAGCGAGCCAGCGCCCAAATGCCGTAAGTGACGAAAGCCCCAAGTCCCGCTCGCCCACGCCCGTTGACTCCGTCGTCCCACGCATGGGCCATGTGGGCGTTGAGGCCCATCTGTGCCCTCCCTTCGCCAGATTCGACCCAACTACTTCTCCGCTTCTGGCCCAATGACCTAATGTGAGCACCAACCCAAACCCAAGTGCCATGTTGCCTCGCTCCCGATCGCCATCGCCGAGGTGAGCCGGAGCTCTCCTCCGGCGTAGGAGCTCTGACGCCAACCCCTCCTTCCCCCCGGACCTTCGCCGCGCCGCCACGACCCCGTTCCCGCTATGATCCATGGCCGGAGACGCCAAGTTCATTGCCATCTTTGTTTCCCTGCTTCCTTTTATTTTTGCTTACACACACTAATCCATTTCGGGCCAGATCTAGATTTGAAATTTATAATATCCGGTTGTAGAGAAATTGACACCAGATCTAAAACAAAATACACCAACCGCGTGTGTAACCGTTACTGTCTCTTTTTGAGAAAGTTCTGGAAGAGAACACGGTGAGGTTATGTTTGAACCGTAAGTAGTTCAGGATCATTTTTGATCATTACTTGTTTGCGTCCATTGTGCATAGTTTCTCTTCTTATTCTTGTACTCGTAAGATAGCCACCATACAATGCTTAGTGCTTGATGCTACCTCACACTTATCCATTCCATACCCATTAATCTTTGCTAGTCTTGATACCCATGGTAATGGGATTGCTTAGTCCTCCTAGCTCACACATTATCTACAACAACAGGTGCAGGTACAGGTAAGTGATGCTTTGACGTGAGAGCGATGCATGCTTGATTTTGGAGTTCTTCTGCTTCTTCTTATTCGATCAAGGGATAGGTTTTGGGTCGGGAACCTGGTATTAGCAGGGTGGATGTCGTTCTTCTTTTTCGGTTGATTTTATCCATAGTCGGATCCTTCTCTTCTGTATGATGATTGTTGTATTAATGTATTGATGTATTAATCTTGTAGCTTGTGGCGAGTGTAACCCATTATCTTGTATCCTCATCTATTCAGTACATGGTATGTTGTCATGATATTCACCTTGCTATGCGCTTGAAATGCGATTGTGCCCCAGTCATGAGTTCATCACGTGATTGATTTAGAATCACATCTTGGGTGCGACAGCCATACCGTACCAATCCACAGGAGACCAAGGAGATTATGCGCCAAGTACAGGAGCTGCTCAACAAAGGTTATATATGTGAATCCCTTAGTCCTTGTGTTGTTCCTATTATTCTAGTGCCAAAAAAGGATGGTACATCGCATATGTGTGTGGATTGTAGATCCATTAATAATATTACTATTCATTATCCTCATCCTATTCCTAGGCTAGATGATATGCTTGATGAGTTATGTGGATCTACAATATTCTTCAAAGTTGATTTGCGTAGTGGATACCATCAAATTCGTATGAAATTGGGACATGAATGGAAAACAACATTAAAACTAAGTTTGTCTTATATGAGTGGTTAGTCATGCCTTTTGGGTTAACTAATGCACCTAACACTTTCATGAGATTAAAGAATGAAGTTTTACATGCTTTCATTGGACGATTTGTGGTGGTGTACTTTGATGGTATATTAATTTATAGTAGATCTCTGGAGGAACATTTGGATCATTTACATGTTGTTTTGATTGCTCTACGTGATGCACCTTTGATTGGTAACCTTGGGAAGTGCACCTTTTTCACCGTCCGAGTGTCTTTTCTTGGCTATATTGTTACTCCACAGGGAATTGAAGTTGATAAAGCCAAGATTGAAGCTATTGGGAGTTTGGCCACAGCCCAAAACGATCACACAAGTGAGGAATTTTCTTGGACTCAATGGTTTCTATAGGCGTTTTGTGAGAGATTTCAGCACCATTGCTGCTCCTCTCAATGAGCTTACAAAGAAGGATGTGCCTTTCGTTTGGGGTACCGCACAGGAAGAAGCCTTCATGGCATTGAAAGATAAGTTAACACATGCTCCATTACTCCAACTTACTGATTTTAGTAAGACTTTTGAGCTTGAATGTGATGCTAGTGGAATTGGTTTAGGAGGTGTGTTATTACAAGATGGTAAACTTGTTGCATTCTTTTCTGAAAAATTAAGTGGTCCTCATCTGAATTATTCTACTTATGATGAGGAATTATATGCTATTGTTCAGACTTTGGAAACATGGAAATATTATTTATGGCCCAAAGAATTTGTTATACATTCTGACCATGAATGTTTGAAACATATTAAAAGTCAAGCTAAGCTGAATCGTAGACATGCTAAATGGGTTGAATTCATTGTCACTTTCCCTTATGTCATTAAACACAAGAAGGGTAAAGAAAATGTTACTGCTGATGCATTGTCTCGTTGCTATACTATGCTTTCATGACTTGACTTCAAAATATTTGGTTTGGAGACCATCAAAGATCAATATGTGCATGATGTTGATTTTAAAGATGTAATGCAGAATTGTAAAGAAGGAAGAACGTGGAACAAGTTCGTTGTTAATGATGGATTTGTGTTCCATGCTAACAAGTTGTGCATTCCAGCTAGCTCTGTTTGTGTTTTATTGTTGCAGGAGGCGCATGGAGGGGGATTAATGCGACACTTTGGCATGAAGAAGATGGAGAATGTACTTGCAACACATTTCTTTAGGCCAAAGATGAGACGGGATGTTGAGTGTTTTGTTACTCGCTGCACTACATGTCAAAAAGATAAGTCACGACTCAATCCTCATGGTTTATATATGTCTTTGCCTATACCTAGTGTTCCATGGGAAGATATATCTATGGACATTGTTTTGGGTTTACCTCGAATAGACAAGGGGAGGGATAGCATATTTGTTGCCGTGGATAGATTCTCGAAAATGGCAAACTTTATACCATGTCATAAAAGTGAGGATGCTACTAATGTTGTCGATTTGTTCTTTTGTAAAATAATTAGCTTGCATGGTGTGCCAAGTACAATTGTTTCAGATCGTGACACTAAATGTCATAGCCACTTATCGAGATATTTATGGGCTAACTTTGGGACTAAATTGCTTTTTAGTACTACATGTCACCCCCAAACTGACGGACAAACTGAAGTAGCAAATAGAACTTTGTCTACTATGCTTAGGGATATTTTGAAGAATAACCTTAAAATGTGGGAATGATACTTGCCTCATATTGAATTTGCTTATAATCGTTCATTGTATTCTACTACTAAGATGTGCCCTATTGAGATTGTGTACGGTTTCCTACCTCATGCACCCATTGATTTGTTGCTGTAAGTGCATCTAGTGCCACCCCTAGTTGGTTTTGGAGTATTGACGACAAACGTGGTTGAGTGACTAATGTGTTCATGAGAATTGCAGGATAACACAGGTAGTAGTCCCTCATTGACTCGGTTTACCTACCAGAGATGACCCCTAAAAATGTATGAAGACATTGAAGACAATGGTGGTTCGTGGAGACATTCACGTTGAAGATAATGACGTGTGAAGACATTCACTGGAAGACTATGGAGTATGAAGACATAGGAACCACCGAACTGTTAAGTGGGATCAAACTGAACAAAGTCAGAAGATTGACATGATGCTCAACCAAAATCCTATGTCTTCGAGCAAAGACAATGAGAGCAAATCTTATCCAGAGTTGGATGAGTCAGCTTTTCTTGTAGGCCAAGCCAAGTTGTCGTGTGTGTTTGAAATCCGACCGTTGGACATGTGTCGTGTCCTTAGTGACCCAGGGTCGTTTCAGAAATATCATGTCGGGTTGCCTCCTGGCTATAAATAGCCCACCCCTACACAATAAATTGGTGGCTGCTCAGAGTTAGTACACGACTTTTGTCGTTTGAGAGCAACCCACCTCTGAAGCCTTTGAGAGAGAGATCCTTGCGAGGACAAATCCCAAAACACCCAGAGCCAAAGAGTGTTAGGCATCACTGAAGTCTTTCTTTCCATGTGACCTGAAGACTTGTTAGACTTGATGACTGTGTATCCTCGAGTCGGTCAGGCGTCACGTTCTATGGATCCAAGAGTCATTGTGGATCGCCGATGAACAAAGTCTATGAAGGTTTGGAATTCTACCTTGAAGACTTACCAGAGTGATTGGGCAAGGACTGGGTGTCCTTAGCTCAAGGGGAATAAGGTGAAGATGTGGTCTTCTGAGTTCAATCTCAGCCTCCCTAACTAGACGTACAGTTCTCACAACAACTGGAACTGGTGTTCCAAATCCTTGTCATCACCAAGCTACTGGTTCTATCCCCACCTCCTTTACATTCCAGTTTGTCTTCGTAAAGTCATTGCTTGTTTGCCTGATCTGTTTGACTTCACTATGCGAAGACTATTACCTATTTGGCTTCATACTGTCTTCCATTCCGATATGTACTACCTAGTTGCTATTAGTCCTCGTGCTTTCATTACAATGCTTACATGACTATGGTCTGTCTAGAATAGTTTATCTTCCGCTGCATATCATATAGGTTCCATTTGATTGTCTGTCTTCAAAGGCCTTGTGTTTTAAAGACTTTCATAAAAATCGCCTATTCACCCCCCACTAGGCGATAACTAGCACTTTCAATTGGTATCAGAGCAAGGTGCTCCCTAGTTCTATGTGATTCGGTTTAACCACCTGGAGTTTTAGCTATGTCGACCGCAGGGATAATCAAGGTCTCCGATGCGTGCCCCATCTTCGATGGCACAGATTACCCCTACTTGAAGAACAAGATGTGCATGCATCTTGAAGCCATTGACATCGACCTCTGGTATGTCGTCAAGACTGGCGTTCCAAAACTCGATAAAGGTGTCACCGCTGCTATTGTCAAGAGGTTCATGCAACTGGCATCAACCGCCAAGAACATCATCTGTGGTCATTTGACCAAAGGACAGTATGGCCGTGTAAGTGCGCATGAAACGGCGAAGCTAGTCTGGGACTGGCTGTCCAAGCTCAACGAAGGCGTCTCAAGTCAGAGAGACTCAAGGATTGATGTACTTCGCAATCTCTTCAACTGCTTCAAGAGAAATGCCAATGAGAATGTCTAGTTCACGTTCGACCGCCTCACTGATATCACAAATGTGCTTCGTGCGCTTGGCGCAACTGAGATCACCGAGCATGAAATTGTGAAGAAGCTACTAAGACCACTTGACAACTTTTTGGACACTTTGGCCCTGATGATCCAAGGACGCCCTATCTTCAGACATCTCGATCCGTCTGACATACTTGAGAGGCTAAACACACATGAGTTCCAGCTGTTTGAGAAGAGAGATATCTATGACCCCAACTATGGACAATCCCGTGCTTTGAAGGAAAAAGTTGTTTCCTCATCTGAAGAAGAATATGACTGCAGTTCTTGTGATCCTGAAGTGGCAGAGAGCTAGCAATGCTTGTGAAAAAGTTCCAAAAGTTCTCCAAGAAGAATAGCTTCGGCAAATCTTCAAGATCCAGCTCTAGGAATGATGAGGCTCCCGCTCGTGACTACAAGAAGAGGACATGCCACAAATGCAAGAATCCAGGTCACTACATATCTGAATGTCCTCAATGGGACAAGGAAACCAAGAAAAAGAAGAAGAGCAAGGAATATGATTCTGACAAGAAGAAGAAGAATAAGAAATCCCCAAAGTCTTCATAATACAAGAAGAGCTCATCCAGCAAGGCTCGTGCGTTCATTGGCAAGGAGATGGATTCAGAGGAGGCGGAGGTGGAATTTGAGGAGTCTGATTCAGGTGTGGCAATCCTGACTCTAGATTCAACACTCGTTTCCAAGTCCATCTTCAATACTAAAGATAATGGTCACGCCGCCGATGCTGAAGTCGATGATGAGGACGACTCTACTCTAGCCTACTGCTTCATGGCACAAGGTGCCAAAGTAAACTCACGCGATGATTACTTTCAAACCTCTAGTGAAGATGACTCTGAATGTGAATCCAAACCCATCTATAAGACTCTTGCTAAAATTGCAACTGAACAACAAACTGCTATGGAACACATTCAAAAATTTCTAGACAAAACCGATGATCTGTTGGATGAGGAAATGAATTGAACTCAGTCCTTAATTGAAGACATCAAAAATCTTCATGTTAAGTATGAAGAACTTGAAAGTCGTCATGAAACCCTCTCAACCACTCATCAGAAGCTTTCCTATGATTATATTCAAAGGAAGCAAGATCTAGAGAAACTAAGAGCGTCTCATGACGATCTTCAAAAAGAGAATGATTCACTACTCGTTCAACATATCAGTTCTTCTCAGGAAGATTTTGTGCCATCATGTTTAAAATGCCTTGAGCATGACAATGTTGTCTCTATTGCTGAATGTTCTACTGCCTCTAATGTTGCAATATCTTCAACTGCTGATGTGGTAACTAACCCCTCTTCTAAGGATACCACTATCATTGCTGATGAGAAATGCCAGGATGAAGACATTGCTTGAAACAGGCATGTACAAAAGCCTCAAAGGGCATCAGACACTATGTGATGTCCTCAAGAAAGAAATTCTGAACCGAAATGCTAGGAAAGAGGGTGTTGATTTCGAATGGAAAATGAATGCTGATGGGTTACTGGAAGCCTTAGAAATACCCGAAAACCAAATGGGTTGCTGCAAAGGGTCCTTTTGTAGATCCATCTACTTTATCTGGATTCACTTCTGCTAACCCCATTATCATTGATGGGTCATCTGACTCCAATTATAAGTTGTTTAAGAATCAGAATGGTGAAGTGTTTGCCAAGTTTACTGGTAATAACTCCAGGAATGGGCCACCTGTGAAGAAGATCTAGGTACCTCAAAGTTTTCTTGACAAGCTTCCTATGAATGTCATCATGACACCACTAGGGAAGAAGACAAACCCCATACCAAAGGCTTCATATGGCCCAAAGGCTTCATACGGACAGAGGACCTCACAAGGTCACCCTAACACCAATGTTTTGCAGGGAAATTATCATCAGACTCAGGAATATGAGCATATTTCTTCTAACCGATATGTTCACAAATCAAAGAATTTTTCTACATATTCATTTCAGTACTATTCACCTACTGCAAAACTATTTGCTAGGGCTCCAAAGCCAAAGTTCACAAATGCCGCACTTAGACTCATTGCTTCTAAGCCACCCCTTAAGATGTGAGTGGTTAAGAAGAATTAACTTCTCTTGCAGGGAAAGGTCTCCAGCCAGAAATCATTGGCTTCTAAAGTCAATGTTGCAGACGTAAAACATCTTGTGGGACGCAAGATAAAGTGCCCAAATGATCTTACCATTTATTTCGTCCTTGCGTTTCTTGATGAGCATCCTATCTTACCATCCAAGAATCTTAACTTTGATAGTATGCTTGTTCATCAAATGTTTGTGCTTCACAATACTCTTGGTGAAGCCTATCCTGCTAACTGCATTCTAGGGTACGACTCCGGAAGCTACTAAGTGGATAATGGACAGTGGATGCACTAACCACATAACTGGTGATCGAAGTCTTTTCATGGATTCAACTCTACGTCCATCTACTAAAAGCCACATCACATTTTCTAACACTGGTAAAAGCAAGGCATTGGGCCTAGGTAGAGTTGCTATCTCAAAGGATCAACACATGGATAAAGTGATGCTTGTTGAATCCCTTGGATACAACTTAATGTCATTATAAATGCTTTGTGATCTAAACATGATTGTGATATTTGGAAAATATCATTGCCTTATGCTTATGGAAACTAACAAATCTCTAATATTCGAAGGTTATTGAAGAGGTGATCTGTATATGGTAGATTTCTCCGCGGGGCCACAACTTGTCATATGTCTTATAGCTAAAGCTTCAGAGTGTTGGCTTTGGCATCAAAGGGTAGGGCCTGCAGGCATGAGGAACTTGCACACTCTCGTGAAGAAGAAGCATATCATTGGCGTCGAGGGCGTCAAGTTCAAGAAGGATCATCTATGTGGTGCTTGTGAAGCCGAGAAGATGACTAGACCTAAGCATCCCTCGAAGACAATCATGGTGACTTCACGTCCCTTCGAGCTGCTACATATGGACTTATTTGGCCCTACTCACTACTCTACCCTTACTGCCACTTCACATCTACATGGCTTCATTATTGTTGATAATTATTCGAGATACACTTGGGTGCACATAATTCTCTATAAGACTGAAGTGCAGGATGTCGTCAGACGATTCGCCAATCGCACCATGACTAACTATGGCATCAAGATCAAGAACATCAGGAGTGACAATGGCACAGAATGCATGGGCATCACTCATGAGCTCTCTGCTCCATACACACCTCAGCAGACTACTGTCGTGGAGCGGAAGAACAGGACCCTTATTGAGATGGCACGTACGATGCTTGATGAGTACAAGACTCCAAGGATGTTCTGGCCTGAAGCCATTGATACTGCATGCCATATCACCAACATAGTTTAACTTCACAAGTTTTTCAAGAAGACATCCTATGAGCTACTCACTAGTAAGAAGCCAAACGTAAGCTATTACAAAGTCTTCGGTGCTAGGCGCTGGATCAAAGATCCGCATCACACTTCCAAATTTGCACCGAAAGCACATGAATGTTTTATTCTTGGTTATGTAAAGGATTGGCACACCTACAGAGTCTTCAACCTTTTTCACTATAAATTGGTTGAAACTATAGATGTGCGGTTCGATGAGATGAAAGTGCAACTATCCCTGGGTGGTTTTGGTAATTCCTAACAACATATAGCTCATTGAGCTAATACTATTTCAAGATGAATATTTCAGGAAAGCTCAATGATTGGCATGGCATGGATTAGAAATGCGGACCCCTCAAAAAGCTAAGGACAAAAGATTGGCTCAAGATCTAAAGCTCAAGACTCTACATTTTACCTTTTAGTGATCCAAGATCACATTGAGTCCATAAGAAAAGCCAATACTATTAAAAGGGGATGAGGTGTTGCTTAATGTGCTACTTGCTCAAAATGCTTAGTGATATGCTCCAAAACCCTCAACCACTTTCCCATATCCACATATGTCCCAAACCAAAAGTCAAACTTGGCCCCACCGAAACTTTCTATCCGGCACCACCGAGTTCAATTGACATAGCCACTGCCACAAAACCCTAGTCTTTTCGGTCTTAGTGATAGGGATCTCGGTCTCACCGAGATGGGATTGCAAACTCTCTGTTTATGTTCGTAACATTTCGGTCCAACCGAAATGAGCAATCGGTCCCACCGAGTTCGTAATGAAAACTCTCTGTTTTCCCTTCGTAACATTTCGATCTCACCGAGAAGAGAGAATCGGTGCCACCGAGTTTTCCTGACCAACTCTCTGGTTAGCTTATTACCAAAATCGGTCCCACCGAGTTTGTGTAATCGGTCTCACCGAGATTACGTTATGCCCTAACCCTAATGAAATCGGTCTTACCAAGTTGGCATGTCGGTCCCACCAAAAATCCTAACATTCACATTTTGAACTAAATCGGTCCAATCGTGTTTCATTATTTGGTCCCACCAAGTTTGGTGATTTGTGTGTGACGGTTAGATTTTGTGTGGAGGTTATATATACCCCTCCACCCACTCTTAATTCGTGGAGAGAGCCATCAGAACATGCCTACACTTCCATCATACATTTTCTGAGAGAGAACCACCTACTCATGTGTTGAGGTCAAGATATTCCATTCCAACCATATGAATCTTGATCTCTAGCCTTCTCCAAGTTGATTTCCACTCAAATCATCTTTCCACCAAATCCAAATCAGTGAGAGAGAGTTGAGTGTTGGGGAGACTATCATTTGAAGCACAAGAGCAAGGAGTTCATCATCAACACACCGTCTATTACCTTTTGGAGAGTGGTGTCTCCTAGATTGGTTAGGTGTCACTTGGGAGCCTCCATCAAGATTGTGGAGTTGAACCAAGAATTTTGTATGGGCAAGGAGATCGCCTACTTCATGAAGATCTACCCTAGTGAGGCAAGCCCTTCGTGGGCGATGGCCATGGTGGGATAGAGAAGGTTGCTTCTTCATGGACCCTTCGTGGGTGGAGCCCTCCATGGACTCATGTAACCGTTAGCCTTCGTGGGTTGAAGTCTCCATCAATGTGGATGTACGATAGCACCACCTATCAGAACCACGCCAAAAATCTCCGTGTATACATTGTGTTTTCTCCCTCCAAACTCCTCCTTTTACCTTCATGTGCAATGTTTTACATTCCGTTGCTATATTCTTAGACTTGCATGTGTAGGTTGTTTACTTAACTAGTGCTAAGTTGCTAAAATCTGCCAAGACTTAAAATTGGGAAAAGGCAAGATTTTTATTTGGTCAATTAGTTTAATCACCCCCCCCTCTAGACATACTTTCAATCCTACATGAGACTAACAGCTCGCAAAGAGAGCAGCTGCCAAATGTGCTAGATGAAGCTTCTCCTAGTGAATCTATCAAGCTAATGGGCACTGGAGAAATCATACACAATGAGGAACAGATTGAAGACGAAATTGTCATCCCTGCCAATACTCAACGTGAATACAATGTTGAGCCTGAAGACAATGCTGAAGATGAAGATGATAGCAATCAGCAAGAGCAAAGTCTTCGCCCTGTTCATCCTCGGGTTGCCAATGAAGTTCATATTGAGAAGATTCTTGATAGTATCAATGCACCTGGTCCTCTCACTCGATCAAGAGGAACATAGCTAGAAAACTTTTGTGGACACTTTGCATTTCTCTCGATATCTGAACCCAGGAAAGTTGATGAAGCCTTCATGGAACCTGAATGGATTCAAGGCATGCAAGAAGAGCTTCAACAATTTGAGATGAACAATGTCTGGGAGCAAGTCAACCATCCTGATCCTCGCATGCACAATATTATAGGCACCAAATGGATCTATCGCAACAAGTAGGATGAACATGGTCAAGTTGTCAGAAACATGGCTCGTCTTGTTGCCCATGGTTACACACAAGTGGAAGGAATTCACTTCGATGAAACCATTGCTCCTATGGCTAGGCTTGAAGACATTCACATACTACTGGCCTGTCACTAGTAGAAAATAGGGCTTTGGTGCAGGCACGGTCCTAGTTTGTGAGGCCAGGGGCCCGACTAGGGCTCGTGGTGCATTGGTCCCGGTTCATTTGGCCCCTTTGGTCCCGGTTCCAAGCATGAACCGGGACCAATGGGCCTACTCCTGGCCCATAACCATTGATCCCGGTTCGTGGCTGGTACTAGGACCAAATGGTGTCCTTTAGTCCCGGTTCCAGCCATGAACCAGGACTAATGAGGTGCCTATACATACCCCCTCGCCCGCGAGCAGAGCAGTGGAGTGCTCTGTTTTTTTGGCCGGCTGTGGGAGAGCTTTGTGGTGCTCTAGCTCACCTCCTATGCACATGAGGTGTTTGATGAAATGCCTGAGCCACACTTAAGCTTTCTCCTCTCGAAGCTCCTTGTCCGAGATCCATTTTCCTCAAGATTTGTCTAGGTTTGGCGGTCCGTCCTATCCAATCCCCGTCCTCACCACCGTCGATCGCCCGCGCCAATCTCGTCGCCGGCACCACCGTGGTGAGCCTCTTGATCTTATCTTCTTTCTAAAAGAAAAAAGTTCTCACTTGTATGATTTAGATAGATACTTGTGTAATTTTCTTACTTTTATTATTGTTTGTTATTATATAGTGCGATGGTTTTGGTATCCGCCTCCGTTGGCCCTCGTCCTGTCTATGATTCGGATGTGGTATATATTATCTTTTATAACTATTTGGTTCATTTAGTATTTATGACAATTGTGCCGACCAACGTGACATAGATTTTTTTATCTAGGAGGTATGTGAATCGGAAATTCCAACCGACCCTATTGTGGAGAGGTAAAATTTAGTTGAAGAAGGAAAAAATTACTTGAAGGAAAAATTGAAAACAATTGAGGAGGAGAAGATGATATTGGAGTTGCATGTTGCGGATGTTGTCGATGATCAAAAGATCAAGATGGATGCAATGCACTTGAAGATTAGAAAATATGCCATTCATACCGAGGCTTGATATCATTATTTGTTGGATCAATTGTTACCTTAGTTGCGATTGTGATTGCATTTGTTTTTGCATTGAATTTTTTTACATAGATTCAATGTATGGTTTAATTAGATGCTCTGGAGAGTTATATGTTGTTCAATGAGAACTATGTATGTACTTTGGTTTTAATGTGATGATGAACTTCTATTAATTTGGTCAGTTATCTATTCATGATGTTCTGTAATGGTTTTTGAAACACTTAATTATATATAATGCACACAGATGAACCGGCAATGGATGTACGGTAACATGCGCACCTTCAAGTACATTGAGGGTGTGCATAATTTTCTCGCAGTGGCTGAGGCAAACAAGCAGAATGGTTTTATGTGTTGTCCATGACCTATATGTGGGAATACGAGGTCTTACTCTAACTGGAAAACCCTTCACACCCACCGGCGTTATAAGGGTTTCATGCCAGACTATAATGTTTGTACCAAGCACGGAGAAAGAGGGGTTATGATGGAAGACCGTGAAGAAGAATAGGATGATGACAACTATGTGCCCCTGAATATGGTGATGCTGCAACGAGGGAAGTTGAACATCAAGAGGAACCAGACAATGTGCCTGATGATGATCTTTGCCGGGTCAATGTTGATGCGAAGAGACAGTGCGAAAGTGAAAAGGAGAAGCTGAAGTTCGATCGCATGTTAGAGGATCACAAAAAACGGTTGTACCCCAAATGTGAAGATGGCAACACAAAGCTCGGTACCACACTGGAATTGCTGTAGCGGAAAGGCAGAGAATGGTGTACCTGACAAAGGATTTGAGAAGCTACTGAAAATATTGAAGAAGAAGCTTCCCAAGGATAATGAATTGCCAGACAGTACGTACGCAGCAAAGAGGGTTGTATGCCCTCTAGGATTGGAGGTGCATAAGATACATGCATCCCCTAATGACTGCATCCTCTACCGCACTGCATACGAGGATTTGAACGCATGCCCGGTATGCGGTGCATTGTGGTATACAATCAGACGAGATGATCCTGGTGATGTTGACTGCGAGCACCCCAGGAAGAGGGTTCCTGCCAAGGTGATGTGGTATGCTCCTATAATACCACGGTTGAAACGTCTGTTCAGAAACAAAGAGCATGCCAAGTTGATGCGATGGCATAGAGAGGACCATATGAAATATGGGAAGTTGATAGCACCCACTGGCGGGTCGCAGTGGAGAAAATCGAGAGAAAGTACCGGGAGGACTTTGCAGGTGACGCAAGGAACGTATGGTTTGGTTTAAGCGTGGATGGCATTAATCCTTTTGGCGAGCAGAGTAGCAATCACAACACCTGGCCTGTGACTCTATTTATCTATAATCTTCCTCCTTGGTTGTGCATGAAGCCGAAGTTCATTATGATGCCAGTTCTCATCCAAGGCCCTAAGCAACCCGGCAAGGACATTGATGTGTACCTAAGGCCATTAGTTGAAGAACTTTTACAGCTGTGGAATGGAAATGGTGTATGTGTGTGGGATGAGCACAAAAAGCAGGAATTTGACCTACATGCATTGCTATTTGTAACCATCAATGATTGGCTTGCTCTCAGTAACCTTTCAGGACAGACAAACAAGGGGTACCACGCATGCATGCACTATTTAGATGACACTGAAATTATATACCTGGACAAATGCATGAAGAATGTGTACCTGGGGCATCGTCGATTTCTTCCGACCAACCATCAATGTCGAAAGAAATGCAAGCATTTCAAAGGCGAGGCAGATCACCGAAAGAAGCCCACCATCCGTACTGGTGATCACCTACTTGCAATGGTCAATGATTTACAAGTAATATTTGGAAAGGGTCCCCACAGACTATCTTTTCTGAATGACGCTGAGAGACACGCACCCATGTGGAAGAAGAAATCTTTATTTTGGGACCTACCCTACTAGAAAGACCTAGAGGTCCGCTCTTCAATCGACGTGATGCATGTGACGAAGAATCTTTGCGTGAACCTTCTAGGCTTCTTCGGCATGTATGGGAAGACAAAAGATACACCGGAGGCACGGGAGGACTAGTAATGTGTGCATGAAAAAGACATCATGCCTCCAAAGAAGAGAAGGAAATCTTCTTTGAATGCATGATCAGTATGAAGGTCCCGTCTGGCTTCTCGTCGAATATAAAGGGAATAAGAAATATGTCAGAGAAAAAAATTCCAGAACCTAAAGTCTCATGACTGCCATGTGATTATGACGCAACTGCTTCTGGTTGCATTGAGGGAGCTTCCATCGCAAAACGTTCGATTAGCCATTGTGAATCTATGTGCATTACTCAATGCAATCTCTTAGAAGGTGATCGATCCAGAAATCCTACCAAGGTTAAGGAGTGATGTGGCGCAATGTCTTGTTAGTTTTGAGCTGGTGTTCCCACCATCCTTCTTCAATATCATGACGCATGTCCTAGTTCATCTAGTCAACGAGACTGTCATTCTGGGCCCTGTATTTCTACACAATATGTTCCCCTTTGAGAGGATCATGGGAGTCCTAAAGAAATATGTCTGTAACCAAGCTAGGCCAGAAGGAAGCATCTCCATGGGCCATCAAACAGAGGATATCATTGGGTTTTGTGTTGACTTCATTCCTGACCTTAAGAAGATTGGTCTCCCTCAATCGCGGTATGAGGGGAGACTGAGTGGAAAAGGCACACTAGGAGGGGACTCAGTAATATGTAGGGACAGGCATTCTTGGTCTTGATGAACACAAGAACATTCTGCGCTCCAAACACCCAGAGTAGTGTGACGACTGGATTACATGTGAACACATCAGGACTTTCGGCGGTTGGTTGCAAACCTGTCTCAGGGGTGACAACACTATTTCTGATGAGTTGTGCTCATTGGCCAAGGGACCATCTTCAACTTTATTGACTTACAAAGGGTACGAGATAAATGGGAATTCATTTTACACGATCGCCCAAGATCAAAAGAGCACCAACCAAAACAGCAGTGTCTGATTTGATGGAGCAACCAAGAGGGGAAAGGACGCATACTATGGTTACATAGTGGACATATGGGAACTTGACTACGGATGAACCACAATACAGAATGACAATAGTGGATCTGAACAATCTGTCAGTGCAACTGGGTCAATCTGTCAGGAGACGGGGTATAGGTAGAACCACAATACAGAATGACAATAGTGGATCTGAACAATCTTGGGTACACGAACGAACCATTTGTCCTAGCCAATGATGTGGTGCAGGTTTTCTATGTGAAGGACATGTCTACGAAACCAAGAAAAAGAAAAGATAAGGAAGCGAATACATCATACGATGAGCCAAAGCGCCACATAGTTCTTTCAGGAAAAACATACATCATGCGATTGGACGGCAAGACAGACATGTCTGAAGATTATGAAAAGTTTCATGAAATTCCTCCCTTCAAAGTCAAGACTGACCCAAGCACCCTGATAAACGATGAAGATTATCCATGGTTACGACGCAATAAGCAAAGGACACAAGCGAAGAAAAAGGGAAGACTTTCTCTCCACAACTATTATGATGATGCATTTGATCTAGAATATCACTATAGTTACATGTGAAGAAATGAAATGCCTTTTGAGGGAGTCCTGGATTAGGGGGTGTTCGGGTAGCTGGACTATACCTTCGGCCAGACTCCTGGACTGTGAAGATACAAGATTGAAGACTTCGTCCCGTGTCCGGATGGGACTTTCCTTGGCGTGGAAGGCAAGCTTGGCGATGCGGATATTCAAGATCTCCTACTATTGTAACCGACTCTGTGTAACCCTAACCCTATCCAGTGTCTATATAAACCGGAGGGTTGTAGTCTGTAGGCAATCAACTCCATATACAACAATCATACCATAGGCTAGCTTCTAGGGTTTAGCCTCCTTGATCTCGTTGTAGATCTACTCTTGTACTACCCATATCATCAATATTAATCAAGCAGGAGTAGGGTATTACCTCCATCGAGAGGGCCCGAACCTGGGTAAAACAAAGTGTTCCCTGCCTCCTGTTACCATCCGGCCTAGACGCATAGTTCGGGAGCCCCTACCCGAGATCCGCCTGTTTTGACACCGACATTGGTGCTTTCATTGAGAGTTCCTCTGTGCCGTCACAATCAGGAAGGATGCCTCCTCCCGTCTTTAAAGACGGCGCCATTGCTAAGGGAGCCTTGGCTGTCGGCCAAACCCTCCGGCTAGGTGGTTTTCTCATGACCGCCTGTTCGGCTGTTGCGCCGACGGTGACCTCTCGGGTCATCAAAAGCAACCTACATGTCAGCTCGGAGCTCGTCGAGCAGCTAGATCCAATGGAGCTCTCTTCCGTAAACGAGCTCTTGGATCACATCGCCGCCCTGGGGGTCGCTACAGATTATGACCAGGTTGGGCTTAAACCCGATCTAAGAGAAATTAACTCTCCCCAAGTCACCCACCATGTTGCCGTGGTAGAGATGCTGTGCGGCGACCCTTCATCTATTTGAAGGACCAGCTACGTCCGAATTCCCGACCCCTCCAAGCCGGATACCCGCGGAGGGGGAGATATAACTCAAGACCTGAGCTTAGGATCAGGCAACGGGCCAGATTCACTAGACAACATCCAAAAATCCGAACTTCAGAGTTCGGAAACTCTTCGGCCTCCGAATCTTGGATTGGGTGAGGTTCCAGATTCAACGACACCCGCCCACCCGAACATAAGCGATCTCTCCCAAATTAGGCAGAGGCCCGAGGAAACAGTACATCATTACTAGGCCAGATTCCTCCTTCTTATGAACAGGATAAAGGATTGCCGCGAGGGAGACGCAATCTCAATTTTCTGTAGTAATTGCACGGACGAGGGAATCCTTAACGCCGTAAGTCGCCGTGATATTACACGCTTCACTAACTTGGCGTCCATAGTACAAAAATACTGTGTGATGGAAAGCGCCTGGAAAACCGAAATAAAATTTTGGGATAATCCGGCCTTGAATAGTAATCCCGTCCGAACTAAGAGGGTGCATCATCATAGGACACCCGGGATAAACACCAAAAAGCCAAAACCCTCGGCATGAAGGGAATCCTAAACTATGAGTGCATGCCCCCCCCCAACCGAGGTTCATTCACCTAGCAAAGTGCGAAGTAGGTAGTGATGACCCACAAATATAGGGGATCTATCGTAGTCCTTTCGATAAGTAACAGTGTCGCACCCAACAAGGAGCAGAAGGAAATGATAAGCGGTTTTCAGCAAGGTATTCTCTGCAAGCACTGAAATTATCGGTAACAGATAGTTTTGTGATAAGGTAATTGGTAACGAGTAGCAAGTAATAAAAGTAAATAAGGTGCAACAAGATGGCCCAATCCTTTTTGTAGCAAAAGGACAATCCTGGACAAACTCTTATATGAAGTAAAGCACTCCCGAGAACACATGGGAATTATCGTCAAGCTAGTTTTCATCACGTTCATATCATTCGCTGTCAGCACCCCGATTCCAAGTCACATCGATCTAGCCGGTAACACCTCATATCACTTTGCGGCCTCACGCACGGTACCCCACGGGTGTCGCCTTACCATGGCCCGGGATCGTTTGCGCCTTTTGGCTCACGTATATGATAGTGTCGCTAGCATCCATATGATAGAGAACCCGGGCCGACATGGCTAGTCGTGAACCCAAAGCGGCACAGACCTATGGAGACAGGCATACATGAATCACATCGAGCATGTCGGTCATCAGCGAGTGATTCTGGGCTGTAGCACTGGGCTAACAGCACTCTGGGGAACCCGGGCTGTAGCAGGCTAGGCAGGACTCCGGAAATCACCGCATGACATTTCCCCGAAGGGACAGACATAGGAATGAAGTGAAACACATGCCGGCCAGTCAAGTGTCCTGAACAGTAGTGCTGGGCTAGCAGGACTCCGGTGAACCGGGCTGTAGCGGACTACTATGGCTCGAGGAGCACTAGACTACATTTCCCCATAAGAAAGACTGCCAAGGATAAACAACTAGATTGTCGGATCCCACTCATACCAAGCATTTCAATCATACACACAATATGCCCGATATGAGTACATACAACATGGCATCACAACAAAACTCTACAATTCAAGTACTTTATTTAAAGGCTCCAGGGAGCCATACATAGCATATTCATACAGATAGGGGTCACATGACCCGACACTCAAGTCATACAAACACACAAGCACATGCGGAAGCAGCTAGTCTGAGTACAGACTCTAGAAAGAAAGAAGGCTTCTCGAAGCCTGTCTATCTACATAGGGCCCTCCATGGCCAGGATCACCACCTGGGTGGCTAGTCACTCATCAACGTCAAGGTCTACATAAAACCCATTGGAGGGGGCGGTGTTGTCGTCTGAAAACAGTAATTAAGCAAACATGAGTATAAAGGTACTCAACAAGTCTTACATCAGAACCTACTAAACATGCTTATTCTCAAGAAGGTGGTGGGGTTAATGCAGCAAGCCAGCTTTGACTCTTGGCTAAGCTATCCTACGGAACTTCACCAGTAAAATAGTTTTCGCACACGGGTCCACTACTCACAAACACAATACACCACCGTGGATCCTCCCTCGTCATCCTACGAGAGGGCCATCCTCGATACTCACACTTATCTTGAGTCTTTTAGTAGTATCCATTAACTTGTCTATGAACTGTATAGGCAACCAAGTAGTCCTTTACCGCGGACGCGGCTATTCGAATAGTTTTATACCCTGCAGGGGTGTACTTCGTCATACACGCTTTCACCACTTACCGCCGTTTACACGACATGTTCTCGGCAACCTTCAAGCGGAAGCCCAACGAGGGTGTCGGCCACGGCCTACCTAAACACTTAAGCCTCTAGTCCAGGTTTATCGCCTATCCAGGTTCCATCCGCAGGGAGTCCGGCCGAGGTTTCCACATACGGCCCCGAACGATGTGAACAGGGTTCCCGAGACACCAAACGGGTGACTCGATACACCGTGCCACGGTGTATCTACCGTAACATAGCCCACCCCGAGGGTCAGCGCTATGCACGGCCGCCAACACATAACCTACAAGCACCAGAAACTATTTGCAACTCCTGGACAGAGTACTAGGGTGGTTAAGAAGCCGAGAGGGTCAATTAAGGATCCCAATGCATGGTAGTAGCTGAATGTTAAATCACACATACAGATCTCAGTTCTTAGGGACGGCCTCAATGAAACAACCCACCATGTACTCCTACATGGCCTCTCATCGATACCTTTACCAAAACATGTTCCACGCATCCCTCACATTACCGACATAAGCATTTCACTCTAGCCCATCACCCAGATGAACCAGACCTGACACAACTCTAAGCATAGCAGGCATAGCAAGGTAGGAATCACATACATGGCTCAATCAACTCCTACACATGCTAGTGAGTTTCATCTAGTTACTGTGGCAATGACAGGTCATGCAGAGGATAAGGGTTCAACTACCGTAGCACACAACAGCTTGAATCGCGTTGTCTTAATGCAGTACACAAGAGCAGAAGCGAGAACACGGGTTTGTATCGGAATGATCAATGATTGCTTGCCTGATGGAGTGGTAGCGGGATACTGCCCTTCAGTTGGATACTCGTGAATATCCTCGGAGGCAGAACCTACCACGGAGAACACATCGGAACACAATCAACACATGACGATATGCAACAATATGATGCATGCTATGACATGGCAATATGATTGTGTCTTGGCCTAATGCAAGTTATATTAGAAAGGAATGAACTCATTTGAATCAAAGATTCAAATATTAGCTCATTAAACATGGCCTTAATAGTGCATTTCCTTATTCTGCTTAAACAGCAAGGTAAACTTGTTTTGTCATGCATGAAACCATTACAGATGGATAGATTGAATTTTTCTGATAATTTTTCATATATAAATTATTTCATTTGGAGTTACGGTTGAATTTCTATGATTTTTAGAAGTTTTGAACATTTTCTGGAATTTCCTGTATAAAAATAAATCCAAAAAATGCATTACTGCGTCAGCATTGCGTCATGCTGACCTCAACAGGTCAAAGGCACCAGCCCAGGTCAAACCTGACTGGTGGGCCCCTGCTGTCAGCCTCTCAGTGCAATAACTACGTTTAGTTAGCCTAATTACTGGATAGGGCCCACTAGTCAGTGACTATACTAATTAAACTAACTAATTTTTAGTTAGAAACTAATCTGGATAGTTAGCAGAGGGGGGCCCACTTGTCATTGAATCAGGGGAGTCAGCTGGGCCCACCCAGTCCACGTCAGTGGTCAAATCCGCCGGTCAACAGGGCTAATCCCGCCGGCGTTGAGTCACCGGCGAGGCCGAGACGGCGGAGGGCTTCGGAAAACATCTTCAGACGACCAAATATTCGGCAGAGACTATCTACGGATAGCTGGGAATGAGCCGCAGCGTTTGGTGGTGGTAGTTGGGCTCGGGGTGGCCGGAAACGTCACCGGCGACGAGCTTGGCGGTCGTCGGAGTCGGGTGAGGACGGTTTTGAGGCTACGGTGCACGGGAGGAAGAATGGTGGTGGCTATGGGTTCCTGGTGCTGCGCTGAGCACGGTGAGCCGCTCGGACGCGTGCTTGCACGGCCGTAGCCACGACGGCGACATGGCCGGCGGCGAGGAGCTCTCGGGTGCGGTGGAAAATGGAGCTAGGGAACAAGCTCGAGCACGAGAGAAGAGGGGAAAGGAAGAGGAGCTCACAGCGGAGTCGGAGAGGTGGTCAGCGAGCTCGGGGAGGTCCTGGCGGCGGCGAATCGACCGGAGATGGCTCGGGTGCCCGAGGTTGAAGACGAGGGCGAAGGCGGCGAAGCAGGGCTTCCGGCGAAGCGTGGCTCGGTGCGGAGGACGAGGGAGTCGTGGCGGAGCTAAAGGGCTCGTTGGAGGGGCGAGGGAGTGGCTGTAGTGGCAACTACGGCGATCGGCAGCGAGGGACGTGCTCGGCCGTTGCGGGGGAGAGTGAGAGAGACGAGGGGGAGAGTGCGAGAGGATGAGAGGGAGACGTGGGGGTCGCGTGGCGTCCTCTGGGCATCTCCCGGCGTCGGCAGAAGCAGGAGGTGGCCGGCGCGTGGCCGGCGCGCGGCGAGCACGCGCCCTGCCTCCTGGCGCGAGGTAGGGGCTGACTGGCCGAGCCAGTAGGCTGGGCCGAGCCAGGTAAGGCCCAGCTGGGCTTCTTTCTCCTTTTTTTGATTTAGTTTCTGTTTTCTATTAAACTACAACTGTTTAGCTTTATTTAAAATACTAAAACATTTCCAAAAATCCTGAAAATAAATGTGGCCTCTGTTTAGATTATTTCCAACAGGAAACATTTATTCCTAGAATTATTTGAGCATTTAGATTATTTTATAGCATTTAAATGCCCAAATTCAAATACTTATGATTTAATTCAATGACCTTTTGTTGACCTAGAAAAATGTGCACCAATTTTGCCAGAGGTTCTAACCTAAGACAAAGACAGTGAACATTTTAGAAGGGCATTTTAGGTTCATTGAAATTATTATTTTTGTAAACCTTAGTTGATTTCAAAAGGGGTGCTGGGGGTTCTGCCTTCCCCATTTCAATTTTCTAATGAGAAGTAAACATGATGCACACTCTAATGCATGGACTAGCTAGGGTGTGACAACACACCCCCACTCAAAAGAATCTCGTCCCGAGACTTAGGATCCTCTGGAAAGAAGGTGGGGTACTCAAGTCGAAGACGATCCTCCCTTTCCCAAGTGGCTTCTTCCTCGGAATGGTGTGACCATTGAACCTTGAGAAACTTGATATTACGACGTCGAGTGGTACGCTCGGCTTGACCAAGGATACGAACGGGATATTCCCGATAAGAGAGGTTATCTTGTAGATCAAGCGTTTCGTGGTCCACTCCACGGATAGGATCCGCGAAGCAACGCCTGAGTTGTGAAACTTGGAAGACATCGTGAACTCTGGAAAGATGCGGAGGTAGTTCCAATTGGTAGGCAACTTCTCCTTGTTTGGCAAGAATGCGAAAGGGTCCAATGTAACGAGGAGCCAATTTGCCTTTGATACCTTAACGATGGGTTCCCTTTAACGGAGTAACCCAAAGGTAAGCCTTCTCATCGACTTCATAAGTCATAGGCTTATGTTTACGATCATATTGACTCTTTTGACGAGATTGGGCGGTTTTCAATTTCTCACGAATAATGCGAACCTGCTCTTCTGCTTCCTGAATCATATCCGGGCCAAAAAGTTGTCTTTCCCCGGTTTCTGACCAGTTAAGAGGCATTCGACATTTTCGTCCGTAAAGAACTTCGAAAGGAGCTTTGTCTAAGCTGGCTTGATAATTATTGTTATAAGCAAACTCCGCAAATGGAAGGCATTTCTCCCAACTCATTCCGAACGAGATGACAGAAGCTCGGAGCATATCTTCCAGAATTTGATTGACTCGTTCCACTTGACCACTTGATTGAGGATGGAAGGCGGTGCTAAAGGAGAGACGAGTTCCCATAGCATTTTGGAAACTTTCCCAAAATCGAGAGGTGAAGAGACTCCCACTGTCTGAATTAATTTCCAATGGAACACCATGAAGAGACACTATTCGGGAGATGTATAAATCGGCTAGCTGGCTAGCGGTGATACTCTCACGAACAGGTAGAAAGTGGGCTACTTTGGAAAGTCGGTCGATCACGACGAAGATGGCATTATTCCTTCTCTTGGTCCTGGGAAACCCAGTGATGAAATCCATACTGATTTTATCCCATTTCCATTCGGGAATAGCCAAAGGTTGAAGAGTGCCAGTAGGCCGTTGATGCTCTGCTTTAACACGACGACATACGTCGCAATTAGCAATGTATTGAGCGATTTCTCTCTTCATCCTAGTCCACCAAAACCTCTGGCGTAGGTCTTGATACATTTTAGTACTACCGGGATGAATGGTGAGAGGGGATTCATGAGCTTCCTTAAGGATCAACTGACGCAGATGTTGTTTCTTGGGAACCACCAAACGGTTCTCGAAGAAAACAGCACCTCGCTCATCCATGGAGAAACATTTAGCAACTCCGCTAGCGATGTTTTCCTTAATCCGGGATATGCCCTTATCATACTGCTGGGCGGTTATGATTTGATCCGTAAGGGTAGGTTTCGCCACCAGGGTGGATAGGAATCCTTGAGGAACAATGTGAATATTTAGCTTACGAAATTCCTCATGGAGAAGTGGTTGACTTTGTTGTAACATCAGGTTGTTACAATAGGACTTACGGCTTAGCGCATCAGCCATGACATTGGCTTTGCCCGGGGTGTAAGTTATTCCTAAGTCGTAGTCCGAGATCAACTCGACCCAACGTCTTTGCCTGAGATTCAAATCTGGTTGGGTGAAGATATATTTCAAACTTTGGTGGTCGGTGAAGATCTCGCAACGATTACCAAGAAGGTAATGTCTCCATGTTTTAAGTGCATGGACTACAGCTGCAAGCTCTAGATCATGTGTAGGATAATTTTCCTCATGTGGGTGTAATTGCCGTGAAGCATAGGCAATTACCTGACGATCTTGCATGAGTATGCAACCTAGTCCTTGTCGCGAGGCGTCGCAATAGATAATAAAGTCCTTGGAGAAGTCTGGTGGTACCAGTACGGGGGCAGATGTCAGGCGTCTTTTCAGTTCTTGAAAACTGACCTCGCACTATGGAGTCCACTCGAACTTTCTATCTTTCTTGAGGAGTTCAGTTAGAGGTTTAGCAACCTTGGAGAAATTTTCGACGAAGCGGCGGCAATAGCTCGCTAAGCCAAGGAAGCTCCGAACTTGCTTAACTGTCTCAGGTGGAATCCAATCAAGGACGGCTTAAACTCGCTCGGGATTGACAGCAATACCCTTGCCAGAGATTACATGGCCTAGATAGGTCACTTCTGGCAACCAAAATTCACACTTGGAGAATTTGGCATAAAGGCGATGCTCTCGAAGTTTCATCAATACCAGCCTTAGATGTTCGGCATGTTCCTCTTCATTCTTGGAGTAGATGAGTATGTCATCGAGGTATACTACGACGAATTTATCCAAGTACTCCATGAAGACTGAGTTCATTAACCGAGAGAAGGTAGCCGGGGCATTGGTTAAACCGAAGGACATGACGGTGTACTCGTATTGGCCATAACAAGTAACAAAGGCCGTTTTGGGTATGTCCCCGTTTCTGATTTTGATTTGATGGTAGCCCAACCTCAAATCCATCTTGGAGAAGACTGAGGATCCAGCGAGCTGATCATACAGATCGTTAATCCTGGGAAGCGGGTATTTGTTCTTGATGGTGACCAAATTGACAGGTCGGTAATCCACAACCATTCGATCTGTTCCATCCTTCTTCTTAACAAAGAGGACGGGGCAAGCCCAAGGAGAGGAACTAGGACGGATGAAACCCTTTTTCAAGGACTCATCGAGTTGGTTCTTAAGCTCGGCTAGTTCTAGGGGTGCCATCTTATAGGGTCTTCTAGAAATTGGAACGGTTCCTGGAACAAGGTCTATCACAAACTCAACATCCCTGTCAGGTGGAACACCTGGCAGTTCTTCTGGAAAGACATCCAGAAAATCTCGGACTACCGGAACATCCTCAAGGTCTGGAAGGGGGTTGGCGTTTAGGGAGTAAAGTTGGCGCTTGGCCACTCGAGTTAAGACATTAACTGTCTTGCCCGAGGGGTGAGTAAGTTGAACGGTTCTAGTGGCACAGTCGATCCTAGCATAATGAGCTGACATCCAGTCCATACCCAAGATGATATTTATGTCGGAGGACTTGAGAGTTGTTAAGGATGCAAGGAAGACAAGTCTATCGACAAGAATTTCGTTCCCATGGCTTACTCTAGAAGTTTGCCATTTGGAACCCGGAGTTTGAATTACCATGGAAGTGGGCATGTCGCAGAATGTCGTGTTATGCGATTGAGCATAGTTCTCGGATATGAATGAATGAGATGCTCCAGTATCGAAAAGGACAGATGCCGGATGGCAGTTAACAAGGAGCGTACCAAGGACGACGTTGGGATCCTCATGAGCCTCCTCGGCTGAAACATAGTTGACATGGCCACGTGTAGTGGTGGCCGGCTTGGCGTAGAAAGTCTTCCCCGCTGGCTTACCACGGCCAACGGACTTTCTAGTTTGATTGGGGTTGTTGTTCTGGGGACACTCTCGGCTATAGTGACCCGGCTCTCCACACTTGAAGCATGTCACCATATTGTGGCGTGGAGCAGCATTAGCAGCGGGGCCACCATAGGGCTTGGGTGGTGCAAATTTTTGGTTGGGACGAGGCGCCTCAAAGGATGGCCTTGGGATGAACCTGGGTGGCAGTGCCGTGCTCGGAATCCACACCCGGCGCTTCTGAGTTCCAGAGCCGGATGAAGAGCCAAAATCACGGGAGTGCTTGCGTGAAGCGTCATAATCAGTCTGGCCCGTCTCAGCACTGATGGATTTATTGACCAACTTCTGAAAAGATGTGCACTCGTGCAGACGGAGATCACGGCGAAGCTCAGGGCTAAGTCCCTTGCGGAACCTTGCTTGCTTCTTAGCGTCAGTAGATACCTCTTCGGGAGCATAGCGTGCCAGATTTCCAAATTCACAACTGTAAGCATCCACGGTCAGTCTTCCTTGGGTGAAGTTGCAGAACTCCTCCCTCTTGCGATCCATGAGACCTTCCAGAATGTGATGCTCAGGAAAAGCTTCACTGAATTCAGCCCAAGTAGTGATTTGGCCGACCGGGCGCATAGCTTCGAAGTTTTCCCACCAAAGGCTAGCAGGGCCTTCGAGGTGATAGGCAGCATAAGTAACCTTGTCGGCTTCGGCTACATTGGCAGAACGTAGCTTGTGGGTGACGCTGTGAAGCCAGTCATCCGCGTCGAGGGGCTCGACGGAATGGTTGAACTTTGGTGGGTACAGCTTGATAAAGTCATTGATTGACACCAAGTCATTTCGCGGGTGGCGTGCGGTGTTCTGCTCAATCCTCTCCAGTAGGCGGTTAGTCTCACGCTTGTTTCTTTCCGCCTCTAGCATCACTTCGGCCAGAGAAGGCGGGTGAGGCGGATTTTCACCCCTAGCTGCACTGGCTTCCCCCTGCTCCGGGGCAGCAGGGTTGCTGCGGGTGTTGACCATCCTAGGAGAAAACAAGACAACGGTTTAGGCAAGGATGGCTCAAACTTAGCAAGGAAGTGCAGAATGTAATGGATAACACAGAATGCCGAGATGTTCATCCGTATGTCATGGTAATATAGAACTGCCATATATATACCAATGGTCATACACATCATACATAGTTCAGTACAAGCCCAGGCTACAGTACAACTATGATGAAAGACATTACATCTCATCGGAGGCATTCCAAGCTCCTATACATTATTTGTCTACACCTCCGGAATTGACTACACACTAAGTCATATTCCACAAATCACGCAGGACAGTGGAGATACAACTACTACAGTACTAGTGGTACTACTACTAACTCAGACAGCTCCGTAGTAGTTCTCATAGAAGTCACCTCCGTAGCCTGGAAGTTCAACATGAAGATCCGGGAACAGACAGTCCTGAGGAGCCTGTGGACCAAAGGGCTAGGATGAGGTCTTGGACCAACGAACGGTGGCCTGCGGGGACCACGGGGTGGGGTGATGCCTCCCACATCGCGCCAATCCACCATGTCTGGCAGAGCTGATCTCACAGGATACAGATCCCTTGTATCCATACATCCAGCTTGCACCGCAGGTGCAAACCGAGTCAATGTGGCCCAATGATTAGCATGGGTATTGAAAAGCTCTAGCCTCAAGGCCCAATTCTCTCGGTCCTTATCTTCGAGCAACTCGGCAGTGGTACGAGTTAATGAGTCCTCCTGAGTGGAGTCAGCATAGATAGCCTAAAGATACCCTTGCGCTCCCGGAAGTGAAGCTGGCATGTAACGGAAGTCGGTGTTCCGTAGCAGGCCAGTTCGGACTCGCAAAATGGTCATCATGGAATAGGCAGCATCCTGCACAGCCATCTCAACAGTAACCCCGAGTCCATAGGAACAGTGAAGGGGCTCGGTAGACCCAGGATAAGAAGGAAATATCCTGACGGTGCAGAGATATTGGCTTTGATTAAAATCGCGGAACTGCTCTTCGACGGTGTATTCGGGATACCAACGGTAGCCCGTCTCGATCATTACCCGGACTAGCATAGCAGTATGACCGGGTACGTCGAGGCACCGGGTCAGGCGAACCACTTGGTTTTGAACATGGTTGGCCATCTGAAAGCACAACCACAATGCAAAGACATCAGAATTCCTAGGGAAAATTGGACAGCATAACAACTGTAAATGCTCAGAAAATGATTTGAGACATCCACAATAGTTCGGAATACCACTCAACAACATCATATCAAGGTTCTGATTCAATTAGCAACATACTAAGAATAGTAGAAACTAAACTTGGACTTGTAACAACAATCCTATAAGCTACTACGGATTAGTAACACGTGAACCTGATAGAGGAAGAGAGCCTAGTCCTTAACCCATGTTGAATGAGGAGAGAATGACTCAGATCAGAGGCATAGGTAAAGGAGTAAAAGAACCTTACGTTCCCTCCCACAATCAATTCCCCTACATATAACTAAGCATTTCTAGACTCGACATCGACCAGTTTGGCTCAACGAACCTACAGGCAGTCCGGCTCTGATGCCAACGCTGTCAGGACCCCGATTCCAAGAAAAATCGATCTAGCCGGTAACACCTCATATCACTTTGCGGCCTCATGCACGGTACCCCACGGGTGTCGCCTTACCATGGCCCGGGACCGTTTGCGCCTTTTGGCTCACGTATATGATAGTGTCGCTAGCATCCATATGATAGAGAACCCGGGCCGACATGGCTAGTCGTGAACCCAAAGCGGCACAGACCTATGGAGACAGGCATACATGAATCACATCGAGCATGTCGGTCATCAGCGAGTGATTCCGGGCTGTAGCACTGGGCTAACAGGACTCTGGGGAACCCGGGCTGTAGCAGGCTAGGCAGGACTCCGGAAATCACCGCGTGACATTTCCCCGAAGGGACAGACATAGGAACAAAGTGAAACACATGCCGGCCAGTCAAGTGTCCGGAACAGTAGTGCTGGGCTAGCAGGACTCCGGTGAACCGGGATGTAGCGGACTACTATGGCTCGAGGAGCACTAGACTACATTTCCCCATAAGAAAGACTACCAAGAATAAACAACTAGATTGTCGGATCCCACTGATACCAAGCATTTCAATCATACACACAATATGCCCGATATGAGTACATACAACATGGCATCACAACAAAACTCTACAATTCAAGTACTTTATTTAAAGGCTCCAGGGAGCCATACATAGCATGTTCATACAGATAGGGGTCACATGACCCGACACTCAAGTCATACAAACACACAAGCACATGCGGAAGCAGCTAGTCTGAGTACAGACTCTAGAAAGAAAGAAGACTTCTCGAAGCCTGTCTATCTACATAGGGCCCTCCACGGCCAGGATCACCACCTGGGTGGGTAGTCACTCGTTGACGTCAAGGTCTACATAAAACCCATCGGAGGGGGCGGTGTTGTCGTCTGAAAACAGTAATTAAGCAAACATGAGTACAAAGGTACTCAACAAGTCTTACATCAGAACCTACTAAACATGCTTATTCTCAAGAAGGTGGTGGGGTTAATGCAGCAAGCCAGCTCTGACTCTTGGCTAAGCTATCCTACGGAACTTCACCAGTAAAATAGTTTTCGCACACGAGTCCACTACTCACCAACACAATACACCACCGTGGATCCTCCCTCGTCATCCTATGAGAGGGCCATCCTCGATACTCACACTTATCTTGAGTCTTTTGGTAGTATCCATTAACTTGTCTATGAACTGTATAGGCAACCAAGTAGTCCTTTACCACGGACGCAGCTATTCGAATAGTTTTATACCCTGCAGGGGTGTACTTCGTCATACACGCTTTCACCACTTACCACCGTTTACACGACATGTACTCGGAAACCTTCAAGCGGAAGCCCAACGAGGGTGTCGGCCACGGCCTACCTAAACACTTAAGCCTCTAGTCCAGGTTTATCGCCTATCCAGGTTCCATCCGCAGGGAGTCCGGCCGAGGTTTCCACATACGGCCCCGAACGACGTGAACAGGGTTCCCGAGACACCAAACGGGTGACTCGATACACCGTGCCATGGTGTATCTACTGTAACATAGCCCACCCCGAGGGTCAGTGCTACGCACGGCCGCCAACACATAACCTACAAGCACCAGAAACTATTTGCAACTCCTGGACAGAGTACTAGGGTGGTTAAGAAGCCGAGAGGGTCAATTAAGGATCCCAATGCATGGTAGTAGCTGAATCTTAAATCACACATACAGATCTCAGTTCTTAGGGACGGCCTCAATGAAACAACCCACCATGTACTCCTACATGGCCTCTCATCGATACCTTTACCAAAACATGTTCCACGCATCCCTCACATTACCGACATAAGCATTTCACTCTAGCCCATCACCCAGATGAACCAGACCTGACACAACTCTAAGCATAGCAGGCATAGCAAGGTAGGAATCACATACATGGCTCAATCAACTCCTACACATGCTAGTGGGTTTCATCTAGTTACTGTGGCAATGACAGGTCATGCAGAGGATAAGGGTTCAACTACCGTAGCACACAGCAGTTTGAATCGTGTTGTCTTAATGCAGTACACAAGAGCAGAAGCGAGAACATGGGTTTGTATCAGAATGATCAATGGTTGCTTGCCTGATGGAGTGGTAGCGGGATACTGCCCTTCAGTTGGATACTCGTGAATATCCTCGGAGGCAGAACCTACCACGGAGAACACATCGGAACACAATCAACACATGACGATATGCAACAATATGATGCATGCTATGACATGGCAATATGATTGTGTCTTGGCCTTATGCAAGTTATATTAGAAAGGAATGAACTGATTTGAATCAAAGATTCAAATATTAGCTCATTAAACATGGCCTTAATAGTGCATTTCCTTATTCTGCTTAAACAGCAAGGTAAACTTGTTTTGTCATGCATGAAACCATTACAGATGGATAGATTGAATTTTTTTGATAATTTTTCATATATAAATTATTTCATTTGGAGTTACGGTTGAATTTCTATGATTTTTAGAAGTTTTGAACATTTTCTGGAATTTCCTGTATAAAAATAAATCCAGAAAATGCATTACTGCATCAGCATTGCGTCATGCTGACCTCAGCAGGTCAAAGGCGCCAGCCCAGGTCAAACCTGACTGGTGGGCCCCTGCTGTCAGGCTCTCAGTGCACTAACTACGTTTAGTTAGCCTAATTACTGGGCAGGGCCCACTAGTTAGTGACTATACTAATTAAACTAACTAATTTTTAGTTAGAAACTAATCTGGATAGTTAGCAGAGGGGGGCCCACTTGTCATTGACTCAGGGGAGTCAGCTGGGCCCACCCAGTCCACGTCAGTGGTCAAATCCGCCGGTCAACAGGGTTAATCCTGCCGGCGTTGAGTCACTGGCGAGGCCGAGACGGCGGAGGGCTTCGGAAAACGCCCTCAGGCGACCAAATCGACGGCGGAGACTATCTACGGATAGCTGGGAACGAGCCGCAGCGTTTGGTGGTGGTAGTTGGGCTCGGGTGGCCGGAAACGTCGCCGGCGACGAGCTTGGCGGTCGCCGGAGTCGGGTGAGGACGGTTTCGAGGCTACGGTGCACGGGAGGAAGAACTGGTGGTGGCTACGGGTTCCTGGTGCTGCGCTGAGCACGGTGAGGCGCTCGGACGCGTGCTTGCACGGCCGTAGCCATGACGGCGACATGGCCGGCGGCGAGGAGCTCTAGGGTGCGGTGGAAAATGGAGCTAGGGAACGAGCACGAGCACGAGAGAAGAGGGGAAAGGAAGAGGAGCTCACAGCGGAGTCGGAGAGGGGGTCAGCGAGCTCGGGGAGGTCCTGGCGGCGGCGAATCGACCGGAGATGGCTCGGGTGCCCGAGGTTGAAGACGAGGGCGAAGGCGGCGAAGCAGGGCTTCCGGCGAAGCGTGGCTCGGTGGGGAGGACGAGGGAGTCGTGGCGGAGCTAAAGGGCTCGTCGGAGGGGCGAGGGAGTGGCTGTAGTGGCAACTACGGCGATCGGCAGCGAGGGATGTGCTCGGCCGTCGAGGGGGAGAGTGAGAGAGACGAGGGGGAGAGTGCGAGAGGATGAGAGGGAGACGTGGGGGTCGCGTGGCGTCCTCTGGGCGTCTCCCGGCGTCGGCAGAAGCAGGAGGTGGCCGGCGCGTGGCCGGCGCGCGGCGAGCACGCGCCCCTGCCTCCTGGCGCGAGGTAGGGGCTGACTGGCTGAGCCAGTAGGCTGGGCCGAGCCAGGTAAGGCCCAGGTGGGCTTATTTCTCCTTTTTTTTGATTTAGTTTATGTTTTCTTTTAAACTGCAACTGTTTAGCTTTATTTAAAACACTAAAACATTTCCAAAAATCCTGAAAAATAAATGTGGCCTCTGTTTAGATTATTTCCAACAGGAAACATTTATTCCCAGAATTATTTGAGCATTTAGAATTATTTTATAGCATTTAAATGCCCAAATTCAAATACTTATGATTTAATTCAATGACCTTTTGTTGACCTAGAAAAATGTGCACCAATTTTGCCAGAGGTTCTAACCTAAGACAAAGAGAGTGAACATTTTAGAAGGGCATTTCAGGTTCATTGAAATTATTTTTTTTGTAAACCCTAGTTGATTTCAAAAGGGGTGCTGGGGGTTCTGCCTTCCCCATTTCAATTTTCTGATGAGAAGTAAACATGATGCACACTCTAATGCATGGACTGGCTAGGGTGTGACATTCGCGTTCGGTACCTTGATAATTTGATATGTGGGTGGACCGGTGCTTGGGTGCTGTCCTTACTTGGACAAACATCCCACTTATGATTAACCCCCATTGCAAGCATCCGCAACTACAACAGAAGTATTAAGGTAAACCTAACCATAGCATGAAACATATGGATCCAAACCAGCCCCTTACGAAGCAACGCATAAACTAGGGTTTAAGCTTCTGTCACTTTAGCAACCCATCATCTACTTATTACTTCCCAATGCCTCCCTCTAGGCCCAAACAATGGTGAAGTGTCATGTAGTCGACGTTCACATGATACAACTAGAGGGATGACAACATACATCTCATCAAAATATCGAACGAATACCAAATTCACATGACTACTAATAGCAAGACTTCTCCCATGTCCTCAGGAACAAATGTAACTACTCACAAATCATATTTATATTCATAATCAGAGGGGTATTAATATGCATAATGGATCTGAACATATGATCTTCCACCAAGTAAACCAACTAGCATCAACTACAAGGAGTAATCAACACTACTAGCAACCCACAGGTACCAATCTGAGGTTTGGATACAAAGATTGGATACAAGAGATGAACTAGGGTTTGAGATGAGATGGTGCTGGTGAAGAAGTTGATGGAGATTGACCCCCTCCCGATGAGAGGGTCGTTGGTGATGACGATGGTGATGATTTCCCCCTCCCGGAGGGAAGTGTCCCGGGTAGAACAGCTCCGCCGGAGCCCTAGATTGGTTCCGCCAAGGTTCCGCCTCGTGGCGGCGGAGTCTTGTCCCGAAAGCTTCCTTATGATTTTTTCCTTAATGAAAGACTCCATATAGCAGAAGATGGCATCGGAGGGCCTCCAGGGGGCCCACGAGGCAGGGTACGCGCCCAGCGGGTAGGGTGCACCCCCCACCCTCGTGGCTGGTGGGTGGCCCCCCTCTGGTACTTCTTGCACTCAGTATTTTTTATATATTCTGGAAATAACTTCCGTGAAGTTTCAGGACTTTTGGAGCTGTGCAGAATAGGTCTCTAATATTTGCTCCTTTTCCAGCCCAGAATTCCACTTGCCGGCATTCTCCCTCTTTATGTAAACCTTGTAAAATAAGAGAGAATAGGCATAAGTATTGTGACATAATGTGTAATAACAGCCCATAATGCAATAAATATCGATATAAAAGCATGATACAAAATGGACGTATCAGCTAGCAGCCCCCCTCCCCCCTCCCTCGTGTCGTCATGAAGGGAATCCTAAGATAT
>NC_041390.1:233659905-233693093 GCF_002162155.2 Triticum dicoccoides
ACACACACTCAGTCGGTGGGCCTGTCGTGGAATTGTCACGGCAGATGTCCTTAGTGTCAGGACTTAGTTGTGAGGCCAACGCATCTATGTGGTAGCTTGAGAGGGGTTGAGCGGGACGAGAGACGCGACGTTTTACCTAGGTTCAGCCCCTCATGGTGGAGGTAAAAGCCTACATCCTGCTTCATTGATATTGATGATCATGATCACGGTTACAAGAGTGCTCTATCTCGAGAGCTATTGTCTAAACCTCACTTATCCAACTTGTGGAATTTGTGAATCTTCTCCCCTTTGAGGAGCCCTTCCCCTCCTTAGATATGTTGAAGGGGCGGTTTACATGTGGAGTCCTCTTAGGATTAGGACTAGTCTATCTCTAATACAAACCGGATACAAGTCCAGGTCTTAACTCCTTGTAAGATAAACGTTCCTCATGCCTTTCCTCTTAAACCGGCCCACCGTTAAACGTGAACCGGCCTTCTGGGCCTTAGGCCTTGTCATCCGTCTGTCCCACACGCCGGATCACCAGTGAGTCATAATGACCAGGTGGGTTGCTTGTAGACCGCCAGGTTAGGGCGGGTCACCAGTAACTCACCAAGTGTCAGCGGGGTCTTCAGATAAACCGCCAAGTCCGGCCGGGTTAACTTCCGGCCGGTTTACACCGCGGGGTATATCCCCAACATTAGCCCCCAAGTATAGCTTGGATTTATTCATGGTAAACGTATACTGCAAAATAAACACAAGAACAAATTTGACAGGTTATGCTCCGGGTTAAGAATTTTTATAAACCGGTACCTGATCATCCTTAAGTCCTTGTTATTTCCTCCTTCTGGGAAATCCGGGTCGACAGACCAGCTTCATAATCAATTCACCGACATTGGTTTGTCACCGAGAAATATTGTAAAGAATAAATCCTTTGACTCAGCTCCGCCGGTTTAAGAAATATGGGTCTGAAAATACTTATCTGATATTCAGCCGGTTTGAAGATGTAAAACTTGCCGTTTAATATTACCAAAATGGCCGGTTTATAAATATTGATGGCGTCGGGTCATAATTGTTGTCGACACCGGGTCATGTAATTTATCTTCCTGATTTGCTCAAAACTAATAAAATGAAGATGTTCCTCCTTTATATGCATAATACCTGTAGCCCCCAAGTCTTAAGAGGAGAACATAGTGATAACTTAAGACTTGCTCCAATAAGTGTTTCAACCTTGAAGAAATCCAGTTTGTTCATCTCAATCATATAAACTAAATACTCCATATATGTAGCCCCCAAGTGCTGGGTTGTCATGCTTGCAGCAACTTGGAACTTGCAATTGCTTATAAAAAGTTCAATCAGTGTAGGCCCCAAGGGCCGGGTCATTATGCAATAATTAGCAGGGACTTTATAAATATAACCATGTAGACTTGAGCAGTGATGTGTAGCCCCCAAGGGCCGGCTTAGTAAGATAATACTGAACCGGGACTTTATATATACTTCAATGAAAATAACATCTTATAATGTAGCTTTCATCGTAGGGCTTGAACCCACGTCCACAAGGTTAAGAGTTCTGTGCTTTACCAACTGAGCAATGAATCCTTCAATATTATGGACGAAAACTTGTGTACCTTGAATTGTTGACAGGAGCAATTGGTAGCCCCCAAGGGCCGGCTCATTATAATATGATGAGTCGGGTCTTCAATAAGACTAGTAAAAATGACTTTGCATTAGCCCCCAAGTGTCATGATGCATGCTTGCAGCGACATGAGACTTGCATGTAATCTCGATTTGAATAATATAACCCCCAAGTGCCGGGTTGTAAGCCTGCAGCGACTCGGGACTACTCCTTCCATTGTAGAATAAATCATATCCTTTGATAAAAGAGTAGACATTGCGCTATAGCGACTTTGAAAACCTTAATAATAAAAATCCAGCCATGTTGGCTATTCAAGATAATATAATCCGGTATGAAAACCTTATTCATTCAATATCATAACAAAAATTCAGCCAAGTTTGGCTATTTGAATAATATAACCCAATGATTTATAAGCGCATAATTCTGATGGCGCAATCCAAATGTATATATACTGGCGACTTGTAGTCCAAAGGCCAGGCCGGTTTAACAAACCTGTTTCTGCATACAACAAGTTTAAAGTGTCCTGGCGGTTTGCCGCCGGACGGGTCATAATGCCCAACATATAACCCGAGTTTATAACCAAGGCTGCACTTAAGAATAATCAAATATGAAATATATTATACCTGTAACATTGTATCACATTGTTGGTTTACCAACTTTTTTTTAGCAAGGGTGATAACCCAAATCTTGAGTATGATAACTCCCGTCATATTTTGCCGGTTTATGATAAAACCGTGCCGGGTTGTGATAAACACCGTGTTACTCCATAAGAGGATGTTAACAACAAGGATCAAACTGGGCAAATAGTCTCCGGATTGACATGAACTGTGTTCCATCAATTGATTGGTTGAAAACTTTGTCGGTTTAAAAAAACGCAATAAAAAAGAAAAAAGTATCTTGCAAATAAAAGTGCGAAGCAAAAGCAATGACAAAACCATTTTCAAAAAAGGTTTATTTGAGCTGATCAAATGGCGTTACCATGGCCGAACACGACCAAGCTCCCGTTAGGTGTAACTATGGTTCTAGTCAGCCAGGTCCCCAAATGAAACCGTGGCATTTATGCCGACCAAGTGGCATGACAATGGTTCGGGTTCGACCAAGCCCCCAAGTGATTATGTGGCCTTAAGCCGACCAAGAGGCATGACTGGTTCAGACGTGACCAAGTCCCCAAGTGATCTGGTGGCTCTCGCCTATCAAGAGGTATGGTATTGGTTCAGACACAACCAATCCTCCAAGTGATATAACATGATGCTTTTAAAAAGAAAATTCAAGGGGTAAACCGGAGGCCGCTTTAGAACAACTCCGTGTAACCACACATGATGTAAAAGAATAGAGACCCTGCTTTATGAAGAAGAAGCCCCCATGTGATCAATATATGCCAGGCCAGTAAAGCAAGATACCCATGTTTGAACCGCGCATCATGGCAACAGGTCCTCTTCGGCAACCTTTAACTTTTTGCAAGAGATAAATTCGTCTTGAACCGGAAATTCTTAAACCGGATATTGAGAGCTTCAAAGCTTTGTGGGAGACATCTTCCCCTTGAGCCGGATATTAAACCGGAATCCTTCTTTTTAAGCCGGAAAATTTCTGACGGCCTTTAACTTTGCACCAATATGGCAGTTCAGGGTCCTGCATTAACTAACTTTTGCAAACCGGAGTAATTGCTCTTTTAAAGAAGGCAATATGTAATATAAAATATATTGGATGGATTTCACCTGATATATCATGCCAGGGGTTATCCACCGTGGAGTTGATGATCACCATGGTGAAGCTGAAATTAATCACGACCAAGTCGGCCACGGCGTTGTAAACTGGTGCGGACGAGCGAGTCAATCGCAGGCATAGTCCCGGCTAGTTGATGTAGACCAGGTCACGATAGACGGACGACGAAAGACGGCTGCGACTTCAGCGGCGGCATAAACAGATGAGTCGCCCGCGGTGCTGTAAGCTGGTGCGGACGGGAGAGTCGGCCGCGACATTTGTAAATCAGTGCGGACCGACAATTCGGGCGCGGCAGTGGCAGTTGGTGCAGGTGTGAGAGTTCGCCACGACATTTAAACCGGTGCGAGACTCCTGTCCATGGTACAATGCCACTTTTGTAATGGACCTTGTCCTACATAAAATATATTGAAAGACAGAGTAATTGTTTTCAAACAAATTAATATGCGCTAAAATAAATCGGACGAATATCACCTGGTATTTTTATATCTCAGGTGCTCATACTGGATAAGCACATTTTAGTTTCGTGGATAACTCAGCATCGGAATATGCACTGTGTACGTGGCTCTCCGCTTGGTCCGGTGACTTGTGCCCAGCCTCTGAGTTTTACTGCCATCGTAATTTGCTTCTGCCATCAGATTTGAGACGACGGCAGCCCATCATAGATACAACCATCTCTGAAGCCCTTGACATTCAACTTACCGAATATCCAAACTGCTGTAAAACTCATTTACTACTTCCTTCCTGTATCTCATATTTGTTACTCCTGCAAAAGCAAACTCTCAAGCCAGCGGCTCTTGACAGAAACAGGCCAAGGGGTGAGGGCGCAGGCAGGCCATGGCAGCAGACGCAAAGGCTTGGTCCGATGGCACAAGAGCGAAGGTGCAGACGCGAATGAAGTCGTGAAGTCGATTTGAAATCAGGCTGCAGGGCCGGCTCAACCAAGCAACAGAAGTCAACGGAGGTTAAAGCTGCAGAGGTAACAACTCGAGGCCGTATTAGCGGTGGCTTGACACGCGGGCCAGCAACGGCGACTTGTTGAGGGGCACGGCCGAATTGGCCCAAGGTTGAGATGGCGGCAGGCGACACGAGGTCAGGCCCGAGGCCACGACAGCCGGCCAAAGGCAGCAGCGCAACAAGGCCGGGTCAGTATCCACTTCCAGGTCATAATTGTTTCCACTTCCAGAAACGGCTGGCAACTTGAAGACGGGTCCGCGAAGGCGGAGGCGCGCCGGTGACTTTATTGCAGAGGTGACGACATGGACCGGCGGCGGTTTAGAGACAGACTTGGCAGCCGGTGGCTTGAGGTAGACGCGGCCGGAGGAGCCTCGAAACTGCCGGACTGGCGTAGCGGCCGCGGCGACTCATGGTGAGAAGAGCGGCTGAGGCGGGTCAAACAACTAGCGGCTCAGCGACGGCACGGATGGCGGGTTAGCAGATCTGGCGAAGTAGCATCCGGTTTATGGCGGTCTGGCGGAGGCGAAGCTCTGAGCAGTAAAGTGGCTTCGGCATGCGAGGCGAGGGCGGCTCGGACCATGGTGATTTTGGAGCAGGCACTGACGACTCCACAGTGCAGCAAGAGTCGTCCGAGTTATACCTGGGTCCTTCTCCAAGTCGTGACTGGCTTGACCAATCCGCCCGAGTCGTGGCTGATTTCCAATTATGCGTTTGACTGCGTGCATGTGGATCCGAACAGCAGCGTAGCTTCCTGATGAATAGTAGTATTACTAGATTGATCCTGACGAGAGTAGCCGGCCTGTGTTTGATCTTCTCCTTTACTTGCTAAATCGGCCACTAGTACTTAGTACTGATTCTGATTTGATGCTTGGACGTAGTGCACAGTAACAGCAACAAGGTAGCTCAAACCTTGTACCGCCAGCCCCAAAGTTAATCATATTCCCGATCGTGAAATAACGATCTTGCCGGTTCTTCCTCATCTGACAAAATCACGAGCCCTTCGATCCCTAGACAAGATCCCTTCAAAAACTCAACACCACCGTGCGCAGGCCCCACGATGGGCGCCAACTGTCGTGGAATTGTCACGGCAGATGTCCTTAGTGTCAGGACTTAGTTGCGAGGCCAACGCATCTATGTGGTAGCTTGAGAGGGGTTGAGCGGGATGAGAGACGTGATGTTTTACCCAGGTTCGGCCCCTCACGGTGGAGGTAAACGCCTACATCCTGCTTCATTGATATTGATGATCATGATCACGGTTACAAGAGTGCTCTATCTCGAGAGCTATTGTCTAAACCTAACTTATCCAACTTGTGGAACTTCTGAATCTTCTCCCCTTTGAGGAACCCTGCCCCTCCTTATATATGTTGAAGGGGCGGTTTACATGTGGAGTCCTCTTAGGATTAGGACTAGTCTATCTCTAATACAAACCGGATACAAGTCCAGGTCTTAACTCCTTGTAAGATAAACGTTTCTCATGCCTTTCCTCTTAAACCGGCCCACCGTTAAACGTGAAACGGCCTTCTGGGCCTTGGTCCTTGTCATCCGTCTGTCCCACACGCCGGATCACCAGCAAGTCATAATGATCAGGTGGGTTGCTTGTAGACCGCCAGGTCAGGGCGGGTCACCAGTAACTCGCCAAGTGTCAGCGGGGTCTTCAGATAAACCGCCAAGTCCGGCCGGGTTAACTTCCGGCCGGTTTACACCGCGGGGTATATCCCCGACAGGGCCAGAGAGGCATATGTCTCACCAAGATGGATCGTAAAACGTACCAAGAATAATCCACCTTGGTCGTACAACCTCTCTCTTGTTGTTGGTCAAAGTGATGCCCGTCCATGCGACCCTGGAGATGGGCTAGCTCGCCAATAATCACGCAAGTAGCTAGTCCCCGAAGACAACCACTGCATGCATGTGGCCCAAACATATGTATGGAGAGGTGTTTTTGAGTAACAATGGAACAACTTTGATGTGGCACCATGATTTCGAACTAGAAATCGCTAGACTGAGTGAGGGTTAAGTTGACGATGAATATGTATGTTACACCACACTTCAAGCCAACGACGGGGATTCATGCATGCATGTGTGCATGGTATATGCGCTCAAACTTAATTAGGTCTGAATCTCACCATGACATATACTACGATAACACGAACCAAATGAAGAATCAGCCATGGTAACCTATCTTGTTGTTTGTCAGGTGATCATGGATGTCCACGCGGGCCCACGAATATATAGGCTTGTTGCCGATTACCACACGAGGGAGTGTACCGTTCGAAGGCAACCACTACATGCATATGTATGGAGGTGGTGCATGCATGCATGTTTGAATACACAACATTGATGTGGCGCGTGTGTCAAAAATCATACATTAGCTCCCTACACAGAGCGAGATCGGTTCATGATGTTGTTGTACTAGCCACTTCGACTCGATGGGAGGGATTCATGCGTACACATGCATGTGTGTGTGCTCAAGCTGTATCATGCATGTCATCCTAGAGCAAAAATAATAATCCCCTCCTAAGTCAAATTAACCTCTCTTGTTGTCAGGAAAAAAATAGTGATGGACCAAGCGGTCCCACAAATGGAAAGCATCGATATCGCTGATAACCGGTTAAGTGGGTGCGAGAGGGCAACCACCACTGCTTTGCATGTGGGCCAAACATATATATGTTGAATACCCAAAATGCACAACTTTGATGTGCCACATGCCTCAAAAACCATAAACCATGCACCCACACAGAGCGAGGGTCATATCAAGCGTACTACATATGATGGTCCCCTTCCCCCTCTTCACCGCATACTATATGATCCTGCCGTAATATATGTACAACCCAAAAGAATCCTCGTCGATGGTGAAATTAATTAACCTCTCCCTATGTAGGTGAAAGTGATGCATGCATGCATTGATGATGGCCTCCTGGGCCCATAGATGGAAGCATCACATGTGAGTGTCCTAGCTAGGATATGCATGTGGCCCAAAAAGGTGATATGTGATGTTTGAATAACCAACTTCACAATTTTGATGTGGCACGTGCCTCGGAAACCAAAAAGTGTCGACACTGAGTGAGGTGTACTTGTTCACGGACGCGTACATATAGTATTTATGCTAGTACCCTCCCACCTCTTCGACGCGTACTATATACCACCATAACACAAAAATAAAAGATTCTACCTTGCTGGTCAATTAACCTCACTGCCGGATGTTCGTCAAAGTGATGGACGACGACCTCGCGGGCCCATAGAAAGCGTCACACGCGAGTATCGAGTGTCGTGTAGGACAACCATCGACTGCATGTGTCCAAAACGATTATGTATGAAAGGGTTGTGTAATGTTTTAAATAATGATTTAAAGACTTTGATGTGCCACCGGCCTGTCTAACAAAACGGCCAACCCCACACGGTGGCTCACAACTCGTAGTGTACTGCGAGCCACCCGCCACCCCCAGACGCACACACCCACACACAGACCGCGAATCTACCACAAATACGATGCATGTTAAATTAATTATCCCACGGTGAACATACATGTTACCAAAGGAGGGACATTTTAATTTCAAAAAAAATCACAGAGATCATTAAGACATTTTAGTACATTGATTGATTGATTTTCTACGGGTATAATGTGCAAATATCAAATTTGAGCTACATGCACACGTGACAGTGCACCTAAATGGATTTCAAAAATTCATGTGTCTCACTGGGCGCATGTTTACTCCCTGTGCAACAAATTTCAAACATTGAGAATCTTGATTTTTAGGCCATTTGCACTTCCTCGAAATACATGATTTTGCTGGGCTGATTCTAATTATAATGTTGGGGTGGGCGAGCGTTCCTATTCTTATATAGATAAATAGAATAGACCTCTGCGTTTTCTTCAAAAAAATACATAAATTGGGCTGCCAATGTTTCAGGAAAAATAAAACCTCGGATGGAGGTCCATAGGCTGGTCGATACATGACGACCCTCAAGAAAATACAAACAGGCCGATGGACCTCCCATCCGAGGTCGTGGGATGCGCATGTTAAAAAAGAAAGCCTAGACGGGGCAACCCAAAACCCAGCTGATACTTGTTGCCCCAGTGATAATAAATGATACCTGCCAGCTCCCCGGCTTCGTTGTGAATTTATCTCCTATAGTAACTACGTTGAAGCACCTAAAAAATGTAACTATATTGACAAACCCGTGGGCCCCAACGTCAATATAGCATTAGGAGGAAGTATTTTTTCGATGAGGCACTTCCTTGCGTATGGCCATAGACCTGGTGGGTCCCGACTGTCCACCTCTCCACATACAGTCCTCTCCAGATTCCTCTCGTTTGTTCAACATGTTCACAACGGCAGACAGCGGCGTTGCGGCGAGCGCACAAAGGCGCAGGATGAGATCCGACCACCTGAGGAAGTGCCTTATTAGTAACGAAACAACTAACCTAGCCTAGTGGCCAAGTGACACTACCCGACAGTTATTCCTCCCGGGTTCGATTCCACCTGTGCAGAGAAAATATCTCCAAAAATTTTGCCTCTGCCTTTATTGACATATGGGTCCCAATTGTCATCTACGCACACCACGTCCAACACTTACCAAAATTTTGTCCCTCGTTTTCTCTATTTTACGCACACTCGACATTGTGTGCGCTTTTGACAATAGCATATCTTTTTGACGGTGCATGATACATCTCCAATGTATCTATAATTTTTTATTGTTCCATGCTATATTATATTCTGTTTTGGACATTATTGGGCTTTATTATACACTTTTATATTATTTTTGGGACTAACCTATTAACCGGAGGCCCATCCCAGAATTGTTGTTTTTTGCCTATTTTAGGGTTTCGCAGAAAAAGAATATCAAACGGAGTCCAAACGGAATGAAACCTTCGGGAACATGATTTTCGAAACGAACATGATCCAGAGCACTTGGAACCTACGTCAAGCAATCAACCAGGAGGGCACGAGGTAGGGGGCGCGCCTACCCCCCCCCCTCCCAGGCGCGCCCTCCACCCTCGTGGGCCCCCTGTTGCTCCACCGACATACTCCTTCCTCCTATATATACCTACGTACCCCCAAACTACCAGATACGGAGCCAAAACCCTAATTCCACCATCGTAACTTTCTGTATCCACGAGATCCCATCTTGGGGCCTATTCTGGAGCTCCGCCGGAGGGGGCATCGATCACGGAGGGATTCTACATCAACACCATAGCCCCTCCGAGGAAGTGTGAGTAGTTTACTTCAGACCTACGGGTCCATAGTTATTAGCTAGATGGCTTCTTCTCCCTTTTTGGATCTCAATACAAAGTTCTCCCCTCTCTTGTGGAGATCTATTCGATGTAATCTTCTTTTGTGGTGTGTTTGTTGAGACCGATGAATTATGGGTTTATGATCAAGTTTATCTATGAACAATATTTGAATCTTCTCTGAATTCTTTTATGTATGATTGATTATCTTTGCAAGTCTCTTCGAATTATCAGTTTGGTTTGGCCTACTAGATTGATCTTTCTTGCAATGGGAGAAGTGCTTAGCTTTGGGTTCAATCTTGCGGTGTCCTTTCCCAATGACAGTAGGGGCAGCAAGGCATGTATTGTATTGTTGCCATCAAGGATAACAAGATGGGGTTTACATCATATCGCATGAGTTTATCCCTCTACATCATGTCATCTTGCTTAAAGCGTTACTTTGTTCTCTTGAACTTAATACCCTAGATGCATGCTGGATAGTGGTCAATGTGTGGAGTAATAGTAGTAGATGCAGGCATGAGTCGGTCTACTTGTCTCGGACATGATGCCTATATACATGATCATACCTAGATATTCTCATAACTATGCTCAATTCTGTCAATTGCTCAATAGTAATTTGTTTACCCACCGTAAATACTTATGTTCTTGAGAGAAGCCACTAGTGAAACCTATGGCCCCCAGGTCTATCTTCCATCATATTAATCTTCCAATACTCATTTATTTCTTTTGCCTTTTATTTTACTTTGCATCTTTATCATAAAAATACCAAAAATATTATCTTATCATATCTATCAGGTCTAACTCTCGTAAGTGACCGTGTAGGGATTGACAACCCCTTATCGCGTTGTTTGCGAGGATTTATTTGTTTGTGTAGGTGCGAGGGACTCGTGCGTGGCCTCCTACCGGATTGATACCTTGGTTCTCAAAAGATGAGGGAAATACTTACGCTACTTTGCTGCATCACCCTTTCCTCTTCAAGGGAAAACCAACGCAAGTGCTCAAGAGGTAGCAGTGCATCATATGAAGATGTGCTATGCATGAATGTTGATCGGCATGATGTTAACTGGCTAGTAGTTCCAGTTTCAACCATGAATAAAACTTACAACATGGTGTAAACACTGTTTGAAAAGGTCGTGTTAATATAAATGCTCTGCCTCTGAAAGTTGTAGTTTCTTATCTGAAACTGAACTTGGAGTTTCATATCTGAAACTAAAACTTGCAGTTTCTTCTCGGAGAATCACATTGTCTGCACTTTTATACTCCTATGAAACTACATTTTTTAAGTGCTAAAAATAGATCTCTAGAATTCATAAAATACTTCATATGCTCAATACTGCAAATCTGAAATTCAAAAGACATTCATATCTGAAAGTACTCTCAAAATACAAAACACAAAACACAATTCACAACCTGCAAATACTGACAACCCTAAGCTCCTCCTGACAATTCACAACCTTCCTGACTATTGGGCTGGGGGCAGCCCCTCCTATTCCTCGGCGGCAGACAGCCGCCCCTTGAGACGTTGTGAACGGCGAGGGACAGGATGGCGGGGAAGCGTCATCGGGCCAACTGTTTTTCTCCTCTTGCAGTTGGGTTCGGTTGACGAAGACTCCACCGGCTCACTCTGGCACGACACCCTCACAAACGGCACCCTGTAGATGCTCGATCCTTCAATCTCTGGTGGATGCTCCATCCGGGATCGATACTCCCACCACCGCTCCCTCACGATCAGATTCAGTGAATCTGTTTGCTCCATGGCCCAGAGGAGCAGCTCTATGTACTCCCACGCGACTCCCTCCGGGAGTATCGCCGCCTTTTCACTCTATTGTAGATATTTTGCCATGGATGTCGCCGTCGCCGCTAGTTGGTCCTTGTTGTCAAACCAAGACTGTATCTCCAACATCCTAGCTAGCTTCACAGGGTCGCCATCTGCGATCCTCACTTCTCAGTTGTACTCCTCCATCGATCTACTTCTCCACAGCACCTTCACATGCCGGTGGTGGTTTTTGAATGGAAGAGGAGAGGAGCAATGCTGGTTTTGGATTAGAACGGGAGAGGAGTGACGTTGGTTTTGGATTGGAATAGGAGATGAGGGGCAGTGGTTTTGAAATGGAAGAGGAGAGGAGCGGCGCTGGATTTAGATTGGAACAGGAGAGGAGCGGTGGTGGTTTAAGGGAAGAAGAGCGGAAGAGCGGCGCTGGTCTTGGAAGTATTTTTTTGTTTTGCGTATTTTGGGTCAAACTTTGACCACGTGCTGTATTTGACGAGCAAAATGTGAATGCATGTCACCAAAAATTGTATCGTTTGGTTCGTATCTGAATGTACTTTCAAATTATATTATTTTTGCAACGTATAACGTATATTTTATTTGCGAAAATCAAGGTCAATTATGACCCAGAATAAAAGGGAGACTAGTTAATGTGGGATCGCTTTCTTAATTGAAGGTTAAATTGATTTTGATTTTGATCCAGTCACAGCACGCCGGCCCTCTCGTCCAATCCTAAATCGCTACAACACGCTCCTCTCCCTCTTCCCCATTGCAAAATCACCTCCTCTGCTCTCCATCATCTCCATTCAAAAACCACCGTCTCTCCTCTCCCTCTTCTCCATTGGAAAACCACCTCTTCTCCTCTCCATCATCTCCATTCCAAAACCACCGTGTCGCCTCTCCCTCTTCTCCATTGCAAAACCACCTCCTCTCCTCTCCATCATTTCCATTCCAAAACCACCGTCTCACCTCTCCCTCTTCTCTATTGCAAGACCACCGTCTCTCCTCCCATCTTCCAAAGCTAGCACCGTACCACTCAGAAGGACATTTATGGAGAGGATGCAGCAATGAATCAGGCAGATCGCCGGCGGCGACCAGGCAAAGTTAGCTAGGTTGAAGGAGATCCTTACTTGGTTTGACAATGAGTGGGAGATTTCAAGGATGATGAGGGCCATGTGGCAATGTATGCGAAAGAGCGAGACGACGGCGATGAGGGCAGTGATGTACATGTAATCCTCGGCGGCAGTCACGTCGTAGTCCTTCGAGTTCATCGAGTATCTCCTTTGGGCGATGGAGCAGACAGATTCGCCTCAGGTGAAAGTCAGGCGGAGGTGGTGGGCGTACAGGTCGAAGGTCGAGCACGCAGAGGATAACGAATGGATCAAGTACGGTGTGCCGTTCGTGAGGGTGCAGAGCCAGCCGGAGCCACGGGAGTATTCGTTCTCCCACCGCAAGAGGAGGCCGGATGGTGCGACGTCACTTCCCCGCCGTTCTCCATGGTTCCCTCGACGCTCGCCTCGTTTCAACGGCGGCGGTAGGGTTTAAGGTAAGCTTCGCACTAACCTAATCTTCCACCTGCTCATGCTTACAATCAGTGTGACAGCTAATGAAAATCATGCTTACAATCAGTCTCTGAGTACTACGCCAATCACCCTTAAATAGCTCTAGACATTTGGGTCAAAGTTGTGACACTGTGTACAAATAAAGAGAAATATATTGGTGCTTCTTTCAGAAAAGAGTACTCCCTAGAAAACTTCCAATATAAGCTACTAGTATTTGGTTAGAGGATTTGCTGCCGAGAAAGATCTGTCCACAGAGAGCACCACACATCCCACTGGTGGTGGTGGATGCCAATGCATGCATGGAGCATGGTTGGTGTCGGTAATTTTTACTTGGCACACCTCGCACTCCGCATATATGCTGGTTCCATCCGTATATTTGTGCAGTTCCACCAAAATGCAGCTGAATAACCCTGTTTGCACAGATAATGAAAAAGCGTGATTACATTATAGTGGCACTAGTTGATGAAACACGCAAAATAAATATAAGAAAATATTGTGATAGTATCATAGTATGCCATGCTGCGAGGGCGAGATGGGCCATGCGACGCCTCATACGGTACGCCACACCTCATACTGGAAATCGTCCCAAGTCTCCCCGATACACCTTCTGCCAGTGATGAACATCAGTGTACAGCGGTAGTACAAGGAGAGGCCTTGAGACATTCAAATCTCTATTTTTGTGCAGATCAACTAAAATTAAGCACCCCAGTTTGCAGAAACGCTTAAACATTAACAATGGGACTAGTTGATGAAACATACATTAACAAAGAGAATCACTTTCTTTATCTACATTGGACATGAAATGATAGAGAGGACACTCGCTCTATTTTAACTGTATTATTACTTCATTTTATCAGTGACACTAGGGTCGAGCAGGTGGCAAACGAGGTGTACCGTGCACCGCAAGGATGAAGGCCGGGGGTGCTTAGACTGGGATGCTGAAGCTGTCTCTTTCAGTCCCTATCTTCCCCCTGATGTTTCTGTGGTAGCATTTGGGTTGTAATCCAAACTTGGTCAAGGTGGTGCTGCGCCCCCCTACCTGCCTAGCTTATGTGGCAAACTTGTATCCTGCTAGTACTCAGTCTGTTCTAGTAGTAGTTGCATAACTTCCCGTTTACACTGAGATGTTGTCGGATAATGGTTCTCTATGGTTGGGTTTCTTTAATGAAATTGGAGGGAACCCCCTCTTTCGATATAAAAAAACAGTGGCACTAGCGGTGCCAAAACATTGCCTCAAATTAATAGTGCCACTAGATTAAGGTGCAAAATAATAACATTACTGCTTTATCATGGCAGTGCCAAAACAGTAGCACAAGAGCAGGATCAACATGCAAGATCTTTGGCAAACGGTCAGACCAAAAAGGAACATACCTCGTGATGGGAACCATATCTGCAGTCAACACCATCGTAGAAGGGATGAGACCAGTCACCAACATGGATGATTCAATTCATGGGACCTTTTGGTGCAGTTCACCTAAAATAAAGCAATGTCCCATGAGCTAGCAGCTTCTTCTTCTTCTTTTTTAAGAAAAGGGCTCCAGCCCCGGTTCCATTTCCATCACAAAAGGAAACCCACAGAGCTTCTTCTTCATTAGTTGCAATAAAATTGAGCAACATCAAGGTTGGTCGTGAAGCTCCTGGAATGGTCAACTATAATTTGGATATCATTTGTGCAGTTCAACTAAGATCAAGCGTGAAATGTATATCTCTATTTGCATAAAAAGGTGGAAATGAGGGTGACTAACAAGTGATGAAACATGCATCAAATGAAAAAAAAGCATGTTCCTTATCTGAATGTCAATCGTACAAGGACAGTAGCAATTTCTAGCAGCATTGCTAGATATTAGTGTGGGCATTAGGATTAACTATGACAACCGTTAAATACGACATTACTTTAATGGTTCCATTGCTTCATTTTACCAGCAACATTACATTAGCAGCTGCTACAGAGTCGGTATTTGGGCACGGGAGAGTAGGCGGACCAGGACAGTTGCATCTCTAACGAAAAGAAGCAACTTATCTTAATGGGAAATTAGGAGGACATGAAAAAAAAGTGCCATTGATTCATATTACTGGAGGCAATACATTGAAAACAACATTGGTTTAACGTGTCCTTACTTTTAACAGTGTGACTGCTACATTTTACCAGTGGCATTACATAAGAGCGGCTCGGGGCAACAAACATCAAAAGAGGATATCTGGGTTGGTCCCATTTTTGTTTGGTATATAGCCACCTTATACCGTGTGAGGCTAGCAAATCTAGTGCTGGACTTACTCTATTGACTTGTCCCCCAGTCCCCACTTTCCTTCCTTTTTCAACCAATAGATCAAGTTTATATTGAGTTTGTACTGTGTTCCCTTTATTTCCCTATTAGACCTAGAGACCAGTTGGATAGCCAGTCTCTGCTACTTTTCGCCCCCATTATTTCCTCTTTCGACCAAGTCCTAGATTCAGGTAACAAATCTTCCCCCACCCCACCCCCTTTCTTCCTTGTTTGAACCAAGTAGTACTAGATTAAAGTGCATGAACTAGTTTTACCTCTTAACAGTAAAAAATTTAGATGGTTTTCGAACAGCCGATCGATCCTATCTACGAGGGGGCCTGAGAAATAGTAAAAGATACAAATGCAGCGACGTCAGGAGCTCGGGAAGTAGAGCAAGGCCGGTTTCGAAGGAAGTTATACCTGAGGGTTGCCGGGATGTCGCTAGGTGGGTGGCGGGAGGCCGGATCTGCCCACACTATGGAGCGAGGAAGAAGGGGTGGGAGGCCCTCCCTCGCCAACGATGCTTGTGAGAGAACGTCAAGGCACGCTGATCGGGACACGCCGGCAGTGGGTAAGAGCCGTCGCCGAGGATGACCGCGTGAATGTTGCACCTTCTCACCTTCCCTGTTGGAGAGGATCCGGCTGGATCCGTGACCAGCGGTGAGTAGAGAGAGGGTGTGGCCACCGCTGTTGTGTTTAGATGTGGAGAGGATGAGACAGTGTGAAGAGAGCAACACTAGCAAGCAAGCGCGGAGGCTCCTGCCTATATAGTGGAGTACTAGTTTTGTTTTGTCTACCGGTCGGAGCCGGTTTGACCTCGGCAATGACTGTCGAGAAGTCTTCATGCACATGCCCCGGAGGCACAGTTGTCGTCATTTTGATCTGAAGCACCGGATTATAACATATAACACGAAAAAATGCCACATGACAAGAAATCATAACCTCACTACCCAAAGGAGACAAGATGAATCCCGACAGACAAACTAGACGAGGATCAAAGCTCAAATTAAATATAAACTCTGTCGGCATTCTGGGAACGGGGGTCCCCAGACTTGCCTGCCTGCGGCCTGCGGCGTGGCTCAAAGGGGGCCCGGCACGGCCCATCTTTACCAACACAAGACTCAAGACCCTCGCGAGGGGCCAAGCCTCGCGGGGCGGACGACGTGGAGCTTCCTCAGGCGTGGCCTTGTCAGGCTGGCTCACGAGGAGGCGGAGAAATCAAGGCGGGATACCTCGCGAGGTGCCCGTGACGCAAGCCATGACGACTCAGGGCGCCAGGCGGGTGCCAGCCCGCGCAGCGTCCTCCTTTCCTCTTTGGTGCAAAGGGAGCAAGCGCAGCCGCGGAGTACCGAGGCATCAGGCAAAGGTTGCCATTTCGGTGCAACGAGACCAAAACCAGGAGGACTACGAGAAGGAGGTAACCGTGGAGCCCAAGATGGCGTCATCACCAGAGCTTTGCGCAGGCGAAGACTACTTTGTCAGGATAGCTCATACTTGCTGTCCCCCTTCAAATTAGCCCGCCATTGTTGGCTCCCTTCCCGCTCAATATTTGGGAAGAGGACCAGGGCCTCTATAAATAGGACCAGCCGCCCACAGAGCAAGGGGTTGAAAAAAGGGAAGGGGAGGCTCGATAGAGAGGTTGGAAGCATAGAGAGAGAGAGAGAGAGAGAAAGGTGGCCGAACTCCTCCCAGCAGTTCATTGCCCCAGCCAAGAGCAGACCCTCGCGAGGCTGTTCTTCCTTGTATTGTTCATCATCATCAGCCCCAAGAGGCAATCCACCCACCACACACTGGAGTAGGGTATTACACCACAACGGTGGCCCGAACCAGTATAAACCTTGTGTCTCTTGCGCAGTTCTTTCAGTAGTTAGGGTCCTTGCGTGACGGAGAGGTAGAAGACGTAATCTTCACGCGCACCCCAGAGTTCGAACCTTAAGGGTCTGCCGGAACCCGAAATCCGACATTTGGCGCGCCAGGTAGGGTGCGCCGGAATTCGTCTTCCACTGCTCCGTTCTCCTCCGACCATCACGCTCATGTCTGACGCTTGACGAGCCTGCGCGGAGCGCCAGGCCGCCCCCGAGCTCGTCCGCGCCGTAGGGGGCTCTCCTGCGCCGTCCCATCGCGCTACACCAACACCCCCAGTTGTCGCGGCCCTCCTGGGTGGCTCGCAGGCGCCGCCCACAAGTCACCACGTCAAGCCGTTCGTCCGCCGGGTCAGCGCCGCTTCCACGGCAGGGGGCTCCCCTGGATCGGGCGGCGCCCGAGACCAGCCTGACCTTCAGCTCGGAGGACCACCCCTCCAACTCGGCCTGCTCGGGCGCGCTCCCCATGTAGTGCACCCCCACCATCTTCCAGGTGGCTGTCACCAGAACCCTCGTTGACGGAGGCGTGGGCCTCAGCGTGCTCTCGGTCGAGGCCTTCAACCTCCTCCGCATACCCCTGGAACGGCTGCAACCCAGCCGGCCCTTCTCGGGCGTTGGGGGCAAGTCATCCAGTTCCTTGGGGCAGATCCGGCTCCCAGTGACCTTCGGCACCTAGGACAACTTCCGCACGGAGCTGGTTGACTTCGACATCGCCCCCATCGGCCTTCCCTACAACGCCATCCTCGGGTACCCAGCGCTGGCCCAATTCATGGCCGCGACGCACCCGGTGTACAACCTCATGAAGATGCCCGGGAGCAGCGGTGTCCTCACTATGCACGGAGACACCGGGGACACGCTGCGGGTGCTCAAGCTCGCCTTCAAGACGGCGGCGTCGGCACAGCTCACCGACTTGGAGACCCCCGAGCCCAAGGGGGTTGCACCCGCCAAGAAGAAGCAGTTGTTCACCCAAGACAAGGCAGAAACCAAGCAGATACCCGTCGATGAGGACGGATCCACCGACGCCACTTTCACCATAGGCGCCCACCTCAAACCCAAGCAGGAGGAGGCCCTGGTCGGGTTCCTACGTGCAAACAAGAAGGTATTCGCTTGGGAGCCGGACCAGTTGGCAAGGATCCCCAGGAGTGTAATCGAGCATCACCTCAACGTGTGCCCCAACGTGCGCCCTGTGAAGCAGAAGGCCAGGCGGCAGTCCACAGAAAAGCAGGCCTTCATCGTCCAAGAGACCCGCAAATTAGAAGCCGCTGGGGTCATCCGCGAGGTCCGATACCCAGATTGGTTGGCCAACCCTGTCATTGTGCCAAAGAAGGGAGGGAAGGAGCGTATGTGTGTCGACTTCACCAACCTGAACAAAGCATGCCCGTAAGATCTGTTCCCGCTCACCCGCATCGACCAGATCGACGATTCCACTGCGGAATGCGACCTGTTATGCTTCCTGGATGCCTTCTTCGGGTATCACCAGATCAAGATGGCGATAGAAGACGTCGAGAAGACAGCCTTCCTAACCCCGTGTGGGGTATACTGCTACACATGCATGCCATTCGGGCTGCGTAACGCAGGGGCGACCTTTCAGCGGCTGATGCACATCACCTTGGGCCCGCAGCTTGGGAAGAATGTTGAAGCTTACGTCGATGACATTGTGGTAAAGTCTCGGGAGGCCGGGACCTTGATACAGGACTTGGAGGAAACCTTCATGAGCCTCAACGCTGTGAACCTACGGCTCAACCCAAAGAAGTTTGTGTTTGGAGTCCCCTTGGGCAAGCTCTTGGGTTTCCTCGTGTCCCACCGAGGCATCGAGGCTAACCCAGAGAAGGTCAAGGCGGTGGAAGACATGAGCCCGCCAAAGACTCTCAGAGAAATGTAGAAGCTCATGGGGCACGTGACCGCACTAGGGCGCTTCATCTCCAAGTTGGGAGAACGAGCCATGCCCTTCTTCCAGCTAATGAAGAAAAAGGGGCCCTTTGAGTGGACTGAAGAGGCCGACAAGGCGTTCCAGGATCTCAAGAGATACCTGACCAGCCCACCGGTCATGGTGGCTCCGCGCCCTCAGGAGCCCCTGGTGCTTTACCTCGCCGCCACTCCCTACTCCGCCAGCGCAGCTTTGGTGGCAGTCAGAGAGGAGCGCCGAATCAAAACCACGGCAGCAGCCCGGGACAAGGCAGAGTAGAGACAAGGAAGGCCAACAGAAACCTCCACCGCGGCTGAGGAGGATCAGCCGCCGCAGAGGGGCGCACCAGAGGCGGAAGAGGCCCCTCTTCCAGATGGCCAGTCTCAGGAGGCCTCATCGCCTCAAGAGGGGCCACGGTCTCCGAAAGGAGCCACCAGCACTGACGCACTCCGCCTCGTTGAGCACCCAGTGTACTTCATCAGCACAGTGCTGCGGGATGCAAGAGCACGATACCCCATGCCTCAGAACCTCCTCTTCACGCTACTGGTGGCTTCGCGCAAGCTGCAGCACTATTTTCAGGGTCACCCCATCAAGGTCGTCTCGTCATACCCCCTGGAGAGAGTGCTCAGGAGCCCTAATTCAGCTGGAAGGGTCGCTGAGTGGAACATAGAACTGCAAGTGTTTCGGCTCGAATTCAGCACGACCAGGGTCATCAAGGGAGCAGCGTTGGCGGATTTTGTGGCAGAGTGGACGGAGGCGCTAGGCCTCAAGGCCGATGAGGATCGGTCCCTATCCCCGGGAAGCAAGGCGCCAGAAGGCTGGGTCATGTACTTCGATGGGGCATTCTCCAGGCATGGCGCTGGAGCTGGGGCGGTGCTTATATCGCCCACACAGGACAAGCTCTATTACGCCGTGCAACTCTGCTTCCAGCAAGGCGAAAAGGTCTCCAACAACATAGCGGAGTATGAAGGTTTAATAGCGGGCTTAAAGGCCGCGGCCGCCCTCGGAGTGAAATGCCTCACCATCAAGGGCGATTCGTAGCTCCTTGTCAATTTCTCCAACAAGGTGTACGAGCCGAAGGATGAGCACATGGAAGCCTATCTTGCGGAAGTCCGCAGGATGGAGAAGCAATTCTGGGGGATGGAGTTGCAGCATGTGCCCCGTGGCACCAATCAGGAGGCCGACGACATAGCCAAACGTGCGTCCAGACGGTTACCCCAGGAGCCTGGCGTTTTCGAGGAGCGGCTCTTCAAGCCCTCAGTTCTGCCGTCATTATCAAACACGGCTCAGCCCTGGGAGGAGCTCCCCCAACCACCTGCCTCGGGCGCTCTGACCTGTGGCCCGGCCTCAGGAGCGCGCCTACTCCTGACGATGGAGCCTCAGGAGGGATGTTGGATCATGGAGCTCCGAAGCTACTTAACGCAAGGGACCTTGCCGGAGAAGGAGGAGGAAGCGGAGCGAGTGGCACGCCAGGCCACGACATACTGCATCAAAGACGGAGAGCTCTATCGGAAGCGACCAAACAGTGTATCCCTGCGCTGCATCTCCAGGGAGCAAGGGAAGGAACTACTGGAAGATATACACGGCAGGGACTGCGGACATCATTCATCATCGTGGACCCTCGTCGGCAAGGCGTTCCGCAGTGGGTTTTATTGGCCCACCACGCTCAATGACGCCGTGAAACTAGTGAAAGCTTGTGAAGCCTGCCAGTTCCACGCCAAGCAGATCCACCAGCCAGCAGGAGGCTTGCAGACTATCCCCCTTTCGTGGCCATTCGCAGTCTGGGGGCTGGACATCTTGGGCCCGTTTCGTCGGGCGCCAGGGGGCTACCGCTACCTCTACATCGCCGTGGATAAATTCACCAAGTGGGCTGAAGTAGAGGCTGTCTGCACCATTCCCGCGGGTTCCGCGATCAAGTTCATCAAGGGCATCGTGAGCCGGTTCGGGGTGCCGAATCGCATCATCACGGACAACGGTTCGCAGTTCACCAGTAACCTCTTCAAAACATACTGTGCTAACCTTGGAATGCAGATATGCTACGCCTCAGTGGCGCACCCCCGAAGCAACAGCCAGGCCGAGCGAGCCAACGCGGAGGTCCTGAGGGGCCTCAAGACCAGGACGTTTAAGAAGAAGCTGGAGGCCTGTGGCAAAGGTTGGTACGACGAGCTTCAGTCCGTGTTGTGGTCCATCCGCACCACCGCGACCAAACCGACTGGAGAGACCCCGTTCTTCCTGGTCTACGGAGCGGAAGCGGTCCTCCCTCACAAGGTCAGACGTCGCTCCGCGCGCGTCATGGCGTTCGACGAGGCGCAGCAGGACGCCATGCGGGGGACGGACCTCGTGCTGGGGGAGGAACGTCGCCGAGAAGCCGCGCTGCGAGCGGCGAGGTACCAGCAAGCGTTGCGGCAATATCACTGCCGCAACATCTGTCACAGGACTCTCGAGGTAGGAGACCTCGTGCTCAGGCGGGTTCTCTCCAGGGAGGGACTACACAAGCTCTCTCCCATGTGGGAGGGCCCGTTCAAGGTTGTTCATGTTTCCAAGCCCGGCTCCGCATGCTTGGAGACTCAGGAGGGAGTGCCGGTCCAGAATGCATGGAACATCCAGCACCTCCGGAGGTTCTACCCTTGAAAAGGCCCAGAGCCTGTGAAGCAAGGCGAGTGCCTGTGAAGCTATCGCGTTTTGGAAAAGGCCCAGAGCATGTGAAGAAGGCGAACGCCTGTGAAGATCATCCTCTTTGGAAAAGGCCCGGAGCCTGTGAAGCAAGGCGAGTGCCTATGAAGCTATCGCATTTTGGAAAAGGCCCGGAGCCTGTGAAGCAAGGCGAGTGCCTGTGAAGCTATCGCATTTTGGAAAAGGCCCAGCGCCTGTGAAGAAGGCGAACGCCTGTGAAGATCATCCTTTTTGGAAAAGGCCCGGAGCCTGTGAAGAAGGCGAATGCCTGTGAAGCTCGTTTCCCCTAAGAAGAAAGGCCCGGAGACTGTGAAGAAGGCCAACGCCTGTGAAGCTCGCCGCCCGTGACACTCTCACGTAATAATGAGTGGGGCTGTACACGCCCCGGAGTCTCAGGAGCGCCGGCCTCATGCCCTGCGGCTCCCTCCCATGCCCAGTGGCAGCACTTAGCTCTGCGCTGGTGAGAAGACGTCGAAGACTAGATTAGGTGCCGGACGCGGCTTTTTCATTTGCTTTCCGCAGTTGGCTTGTTTGTTCGCATTTGAAGTTTTATTGAAGTTGTTGCCATCTTTGGCTTGCGATTCCTCGGCTTTTCACTCTCCTGCCTCGATTTCTTTTGCGCAAGGCCTCGCGAGGGGGGGGCAGTTGAGCGCCCTCGCGAGTGTTCCTATCCTAGTCATTCAAAGATATCGCGACCTGGGCCCCTTACAGGAGCACCCCTCCAATCCATGCCCCACGGGCACCGCGACACAAACAAAGGGCCTGGGTCGGTCGCCCCCCTCATGGCCGGGGTCGGGAACTATCCACGCTCGGGCACATAGCCGGAAGGAACGGTAACAAAAGCAAAACGATGATTAACAGCGATAACCCAAACACGCCCCCGCAAGGCTCCGCACTATTGTCTTTATTACGCAGGAAAAAGGGAAAAGGAAGAACAAATCCGGCGCGGCTTGCCTCACACCAGCCCGCGGGGAAGGCCCGAGCTGCCTCCGGAGCTCAGGCGGACTCCCTCTCGCGCTTCACCAGGGCGCGGCAGCGTGCGGACACGTTGCCGCCCCCCAAGCAGACACGGCGGCGTGGAGGTTGATCGTGGCCACCGCTAGAGGAGTCACCGCCTGAAGAAGAACCGGAGAAGCTCGAGGAACCCTGAACGCCGCCAGCCGTGCGAGCGCTGCTCCCTCCATCATCACTGGAGCTGGGTTCCCAGCCTCGGTCGTCACCCTCGGGGCAACACCCTGCACGGCGACCATCTTCCCCAAACACCCTGACGTGGAGGGTGGCGTCGCCATCGAACTTGAAGTGTAGGGTGCACCGACGGCTCAGGCCACGCGCACGGGCAAACGTCTGCCAACCTCAGGCTAGGGACAGGCTCCCGGCCGCGGAGACCTCCAGGGAGACCCATGAGGCCCGGCTGCAGTAGCCGTCGGCCTGGAGCCAGAGGCCGCCCAGGGCGCCGGCCGGAAGCTCGCCGAGGAGGAAGCGAGGAAGCGGGAGCCGGGTGTTAGTCGGCTCCGCCGACCACACGACGAACTCCGGCAGCACTTCAGCCGCACGAACGCGCGGCCTGGGGGATGCGCAGCTAGAGCGCGCCCCCCGGCTGCAGCAATCCGCCCGTCGCCGTGCTGAAGATCGCCTCCACGGCCGCGGGGAGCCACCGTGGTGGCCACAGGATGCTTGCGAGGGCGCCCTCGGTCGCGCTTGGGTGGGGGAGAGGCGGGCTCAACCCGGCAAGCCTTCCCCTTCTCGGCGGTCGGGAACCTCCACGACGAGGCCATGAAGAAAAAGGAGAAGCAAGGGGGGATGAACTGAAAGGGCGTGCGCCGGCCCGTACTTATGGCTGGCGATGGACAACCAACGGCCCCCACGATCGCAGGTAATTATGACCCGCTTTGCATGCAGGGACTTGTCCAATCCGTGCAGTTGCCGACGCGCCATGGGGAAGTGGAGACGCCCACGTCCAATCAACCTCCACGCGGCGCCCAAGGCCGCAGGCTGTTAGGGCCCGCGGCGCTTCGCCCTTGCCCTTTCGCCTCTCAGCACGGCCAAGTCCGGACGCGCCTTGGGAACGGGGGTCCCCAGACTTGCCTGCCTGCGGCCTGCGGCGTGGCTCAAAGGGGCCCGGCACGGCCCATCTTCACCAACACAAGACTCAAGACCCTCACGAGGGGCCAAGCCTCGCAGGGCGAATGACGTGGAGCTTCCTCAGGCGCGGCCTCGTCAGGCTGGCTCACTAGGAGGCGGAGAAATCAAGGCGGGATAGCTCACGAGGTGCCCGTGACGCAATCCATGACGACTCAGGGCGCCAGGCGGGTGCCAGCCCGCGCAGCGTCCTCCTTTCCTCTTTGGTGCAAAGGGAGCAAGCGGAGCCGTGGAGTACGGAGGCATCAGGCAAAGGTTGCCATTTCGGTGCAACGAGACCAAGACCAGGAGGACTACGAGAAGGAGGTTACCTGGAGCCCAAGACGGCGTCATCACCAGAGCTTTGCGCAGGCGAAGACTACTTTTGTCAGGATAGCTGATACTTGTTGTCCCCCTTCAAATTAGCCCGCCATTGTTGGCTCCCTTCTCGCTCAATAGTTGGGAAGAGGACCAGGGCCTCTATAAATAGGACCAGCCGCCCACAGAGCAAGGGGTTGAAAAAAGGGAAGGGGAGGCTCGATAGAGAGGTTGGAAGCATAGAGAGAGAGAGAGAGAGAGAGAGAAAGGTGGCTGAACTCCTCCCAGGAGTTCATTGCCCCAGCCAAGAGCAGACCCTTGCGAGGCTGTTCTTCCTTGTATTGTTCATCATCATCAGCCCCAAGAGGCAATCCACCCACCACACACTGGAGTAGGGTATTACACCACAACGGTGGCCTGAACCAGTATAAACCTTGTGTCTCTTGCGCAGTTCTTTCAGTAGTTAGGGTCCTTGCCAGACGGAGAGGTAGAAGACGTAATCTTCGCACGCACCCCAGAGTTCGAACCTTAAGGGTCTGCCAGAACCCGAAATCCGACAAACTCGTAGAAAAGGGATCCGTCGATAGATGTCCTAATTAACATAGCCGGCTTGACCTAGATGGCAGCCGAGTAGTCTTCATGCATGTGCCCCCAATGACTAGCCCAACTCAGTTGTCGTTGTTTAACCCTCGCAGTGATCTGAAGCACATGACACCTAATTTTGCGAGATGATAAGAAACCTTTTTTTAGATTTCTCACCAGAACTACAGCCCTGTACAACACAGCCTGCACGATATATAGACAATAGCCAATCCAGGCGTGTCTGCTGGAGTCTGGTCACATGCATGGACGAACTAATCTTCCGTGTTTTGCAGGGATCGTCCAGGTACCAACGTATGTACTCCTACAACACTTCTATAGTAGTACTATCGCTCGTCTCTCTCTTCTATTAACTCATCTGACATGCGGGGCCGGGGAGTGTGCCTACGGTCGGTTCTCAATTGCAGTCCCACATGTGTGTGCAAACGCAATATGACTCGTGTTCCATTCGAAGAGCGGCGTGCCAAACCGATCGACCGTCTGGGGTGCGACGCGAACGCGACGGGCGTGATGTATACTCCGTACATGTGTACCGCTGTTTTCTTGAGGCTTTGCTCCATGGCGCAATCCATGGATACAAAATTAGTATACTGTACTATTTAAAAGTCGAGGGCGGGGCTTTTCCCGTGCGGTAGGCGGGGCAGTTCCACCTAGTCGGTTCGACAGAGATGCAAGAAGATGAGGGAGTAGGCTGCTACAAAGGTAGGTGAGGGAGTCCTGGATTAGGGGTTCTCCGGACAGCCGGACTATATCCTTTGGCCGGACTATTGGACTATGAATATACAAGATTGAAGACTTCGTCCCGTGTCCGGATGGGACTCTACTTGGCGTGGAAGGCAAGCTAGGCAATACAGATATGTATATCTCCTCCTTTCTAACCGACCTTGTGTAACCCTAACCCTCTCCGGTGTCTATATAAACAGGAGAGTTTTAGTCCGTAGGACAACATGCAATCATACCATAGGCTAGCTTCTAGGGTTTAGCCTCTCTGATCTCGTGGTAGATCTACTCTTGTACTACCCATATCATCAATATTAATCAAGCAGGACGTAGGGTTTTACCTCCATCAAGAGGGCCTGAACCTGGGTAAAACATTGTGTCCCCTGCCTCATGTTACCATCCGGCCTAGACGCACAGTTTGGGACCCCCTACCCGAGATCCGCCGGTTTTGACACCGACATTGGTGCTTTCATTGAGAGTTCCGCTGTGTCGTCGCCATCAGGAAGGATGCCTCATCCCATCTTTAAAGACGGCACTGTTGCCAAGGGAGCTTTGGCTGTCGGCCAAACTCTCGGGCTAGGTGGTTTTTTTATGACCACCTGTTCGGCTGCTGCGCCGATGATGACTTCTCGGGTCATCGAAAGCAATCTTCACGTCAACTCAGAACTCGCCGAGCAGTTAGTTCCAATGGAGCTTTCTTCCCTAAACGAGCTCTTGGATCGCATCGCTGCCCTGGGAGTCGCTACAGACTACGATCAGATTGGGCCTAAACCCGATCTGAGAGAGATCAACTCTCCCCAGGTCACCCATCACTTTGCAGTGGTGGAGGAACAATGCCGCAACCCTTCATCTATCTTAAGGACTAGCTATGTCCGGATTCCCGATCCCTCCAAGCCGGATACCAGCAGAGGGGAGGACGTCACTCAAGACCTGAACCTAGAGTCAGGCAGTGGGCTAGATTCATTGGAAAACATCCAAGAATCCAAACTTCCGAGTTTGGAAACTCCTTGGCCCCTGAGTTTCAGATTGGGTGAGGATTCAGATTCAATTCCACCCACCCACCCAAACATAAGCGATCTATTCCAAATTAGGCAAGATCCCGAAGAAACAGTACACCATTACTGGGCCAGATTCCTCCTGGTCATGAACAGGATAAGGGACTGCCGCGAGGAAGACGCAATATCATTCTTCTGCAATAATTGCATGGACAAGGGAATCCTCAACTCCATAAGTCGCCGCGAAATTACACGCTTTGCTGACTTGGTGTCCATAGTACGAAAGTACTGTGCAACGGAAAATGCCTGGAAAACTGAAATAAAATTTTGGGATAATCCGGCCCTGAATACAAACCCAGTCCGAAATAAAAGGGTGCATTATCGCCAGACACCCGGGTTAAACACCAAAAAGCAAAAACCCTCCACAGGGCATGGAACTGTACTGGAGGGATGGCTCAATGGACCCTGTAAAATTCACAGTGCAGAGGGTGCCACACCAACTCATAGCCTTAGAGCATGTTGGATACTCCGGCAGGTGGCCAAAAGTGGCGAAGATCTTCTAACCCCAGAAGGCACAGAGCAACAGCCCAGGGATACCAGTACGGTATTAACAGTCTTCGAGACTTTCGCATCAAATAATATGCGAAAACGAACACTCCGCAGCCTTGCCGAGGTCTACCACGTGGCAACAATAAACCGATGGAGTGACACGGCTATTACTTTTAATGCCACTGACGAACCTAAATTCTGAACAGCCCGAGCACCAGCCGCATTGGTCCTCAGTCCAATAATGGACGGCTTTCGACTCACCAAGGTACTCATGGACGGTGGCAGCGGATTGAACCTCATTTATGAGGAAACCCTTCGAAAAATGGAAATAGACTGGAACCGCATCGAGCGAAGCAGCACAACCTTTAGAGGAATAATCCCCAGTCAGGAAGCGCACTGTACAGGAAAAATCACACTAGATGCGGTGTTCGGCACGCCAGATAATTACAGGTCCGAAGAGGTCATGTTCCAAGTGGCCCCGTTCAGTAGCGGATACCACGCTCTATTAGGGCGGGAGGCGTTTACAATCTTCCAAGCCATACCCCATTACGGGTACATGAACCTCAAAATGCCCGGGCCCAACGGAATCATCACTCTTGCTAGTGATCCGGACATAGCACTCCGCACCGAAAATAAGACAGCCGCACTGGCCCTTGAGGCACTATCCGAAGCCCTAGCGGCCGAGGAATTGACTGCGCTGCGCTCCACGGTGAACAGGGACGACGTGATACTCGATAAAAGATCCAAGTCCACCTCCTTTAAACCAGCGGACAAAATAGTCAAATTCCAAGTCCGTCCAATAGACCCTACAAAAACAGCTTCCATCGGGGCACAATTAAACCCTGATGTCGACGCTGCACTACGAGAGTTCCTACGTGAGAACTGGGACATTTTTTCCTGGCACCCTTCAGACATGCCAGGAATCCCATGTAGGCTGGCCGAGCACAGCCTAAATATCCTAAAAGGATTCAAGCCAGTCAAGCAAGCTCTTCGGTGTTTCTCCGAACCTAAGAGACAAGCCATGGGAGAGGAACTAGCCAAGCTATTGGAGTCCGGATTCATCAGAGACATAAAACAACCGGACTGGCTAGCAAACCTGGTGATGGTACCAAAGAAGGACAAATCATGGCGCTTGTGCATTGATTTTAAGGACCTTAACAAGGCTTGCCCAAAGGATCCCTTCCCCTCCCCCGCATTGATCAAATCATCGACGCTACCGCAGGACACGATTCATTGTGTTTCCTCGATGCATACTCCGGCCACCATCAAATTAAAATGGCAGAGCCAGACCAAGCCGCAATGGCATTCATCACACTGTACGGCCCATTCTACTTCAACACAATGCCCTTCGGGCTCAAAAACGCCGGCGCAACATATCAGCGCATGATTCAGACATGTCTGGCAAACCAGATCGGCAAAATAGTGGAGGCATACATAGATGACGTGGTCGTCAAAACCAAGCATGTCGAATCTCTAGTAGACGACTTGAGGCTCACATTAGATAACCTCCGAACATACGACATCAAGCTCAACCCGGAAAAATGCGTTTTCGGCGTACCAGCCGGAAAGCTCTTGGGCTTCATTGTATCCGGTAGAGTAATTGAAGCAAATTCAGCCAAGATCCGAGCTCTGTCACAATTGGACATCCCAAAGGACCTCAAACAAATAAAAAAATTAACCGGATGCATGGCGGCTCTAAGCCGCTTCATCTCCCGCTTGGGAGAAAAGGCATTACCCCTTTATCGCCTCCTCCGGCGCACCGAACACTTCGAGGAAACGGATGCCGCCATGACCGGACTCGACGAAATAAAAGCCATATTGGCAACAAACCCAGTCCTGGCCGCGCCAAACATCGGCGAACCAATGCTATTATACATTGCGGCAACTCATCAAGTAGTAAGCGTAGTGCTCGTCGTCGAGTGAGAAACGGATGGACACAAATTCCCCCTTCAAAAGCCGGTTTACTATGTGTCAATTATCCTTACTCCATGTCACGGTACCCGCATTATCAAAAGATAGCGTACGCGGTATTTATGGCATCCCGGAAGCTGCGACACTACTTTCAAGAGTGTTCGATAACGGTAGCCTCTGAAGTACCACTTAACGATATTATAAACAACTGCGACGCGACAGGCCGGTTTGCCAAATGGGCCATTGAGCTCCTCCCGTTCGACATAACTTACAAGCCACAGCGAGCTATTAAGTCGCAAGTTTTGGCCGACTTCGTCGCCGAGTGGACGGAAGACGAACTCCCTAAAGAGTACGGCACATATTCAAACTAGATCATGCACTTCGACGGCTCCAAAATGTCGGCTGGTCTGGGGGCTGGCGTCGTTTTGACGTCCCCAACAGGAGATACAATACAATATGTACTCCAGATAATGTATACGGACTCCAACAACGCAGCCAAATATGAGGCCCTTATACATGGTCTCCGGATGGCAGTATCCATGGGCATTCAACGCCTAGAGGTGCGCGGGGATTCGAACCTCGCGATATCCCAAATAAATGGAGACTTTGATGCCAAGGCTCCGAAAATGGTAGCTTATCGCAATGCCGTCCTAAAAATGTCAGCTCGGTTCAAGGGGCTCGAATTTCACCATATAGCCCGGGAAAACAACCAGGCAGCAGATGTCCTGGCACGCATCGGCGCAAAACGCGATGCCGTCCCTCCAAACATCTTCTTGGAGAGGCTGTTCAAGCCATCCGTAGTATGGGAAGGGGAACCCGGAAATAACAGCCCGGACCCAACCGCACTGCCCGACACCGAATATTCTGACGTAATTAGAGGCTCTGCCAACGAAATAACATCTTCAGCCCATGTAATAATGGTAGTCATCACCCCGTGGACAGAACCATTCCTAGCCTACCTAACTAAGCAGGAACTTCCCGCGGACCAAAACGAGGCACTCTGCATAGTGCGGCAATCTAAAGCCTATAAACTGCATGAGGGAGAGCTTTATAAGAAAAGCACCACCGGAGTCCTTCAAAGGTGCGTCTCCGAAGAGGAAGGGCGGAATCTTCTGGCTTAAATTCATGCCGGACACGGACGTCACCACGCGGCGGCCCGGGCCCTTGTAAGCAAGGCCTTCCGTACAGGCTTCTATTGGCCGACGGCCCGGGCAGGCGCTCAGGACTTAGTCCAACGATGCGTTGGTGTAAGGCCCTGAGACCGATGTGCCAGGTGTCCTCCAGCTATCCGCTGTTGTTGCCTTGTCATTCGCTTGCGCATTGCATCTTGTCATGTCATCATGTGCATTGCATCATCATGTTTTCAAAACTTGCATCCGTCCGGGTTCCCCCGTTCTTTCCGTTGTCCGTTCTGAGCCCAGACACACTTGCACGCGCCTGCGGCATGTCCGAAATATTATTTTATAAGTGGCCAGAAAATTTTCTCGGAATGGGTTGAAAGTTGGCATGTAGTGTTGTTATGTTGTAGGTAGGCTGCCTGCCAAGTTTCATCGCATTCGGAGATCGTTTGACGCCCAAACGATTAACTATAGCGACAATATAGTCGGTCAAACGTCGGACGTTTTCGGTCTCCGGAAACAGTCGCCGGGTCTCTTTCTTCTCTCTCTCAGCTTGAGACCGTCTACACAGCCACTACTCACCGCCAGGCCCTACCTAACCTCTCTCGTCAGCCCGCGACCCTCCTCGCGCGCGCCCGAAATTCTCCCGGACCCGACCCGGGCAGTCGTCACCATTGGATCCGGATCATCCCCAAACGTCTACAAAATATCACCGTTTTCTTATTTGGACTCCCTAGATATTTTATCCGAGTCCGTCCGATTTTAATCGGAGGGTCTAAACCAAATCATTTTATTCCTATATAATGACCCAACCCTAAATTTGAGGAGAGCTGTCTCATTCCCTCCCGTTGCCGCCGCCAGCCAACTACCCACTCCTCTTCCACCTCGGGATCTTCCCAGATCCATCTCGTAGCCAGCCAACCTGCGCGCAACCACTGAGAGCCAAAGCCTCCTCCTTCCCGATCCACCCAACCATCACCCGACCTCGCCATCAATCCATCTCACCAACCAGAGCAGCCAGCCCCGCTCCTCGTGTCCAAGGCCTCCCGAGCCGCTCCTCGCCTGCAACCACCAGGACCGGCCTCGTCCCACTCATCTCCTCCCCTGTCTCCCTTCCTCCCCGTGCTTCTCTCTCTCTCACATCTCTCTCTGACTTGTTTCTGTCAGGGAACGGAAGGAAGCTGCCATGGCCTGGGCTCGGCCTCAAGATCCCATCGCCATCGTCTTCTGCAGCTACTGCCATGCGGCTTTGCCCGCTGGTCGCCCGACACCCCTCGCTGGTGAGACCTCGCCGCTGCGCGCCTCGATTCTCTCTCTCTCTCTCTCTCTCTCTCTCTCTCTCTCTGGTCGCTCTGACCTCCCATGATCTCCATCTTTTCTCTTTGGATAGAAGCAGGATCACCCCGCCATCTCCAGTGTCGCGCCTCTACGTCCTGCAGTCTCCGCTCGATCAGGAGAGGAGCTCCCGATCCTTCGCGCCGCCCGTCCTCGTTATTTTGGCAGGAGCTCGCCGGGGCCCTAACTCCGGTCGCCTGTCGTCCCCGCGCCAAGTCCATGGAGCTGCCTTGCCTGCTGCTGATTCCTGCACCGCCGCGCCACCAGTTTTCTTCAGGGAGTAGCTCCGCCATCCGCGACGTCTTCTCCGACAAGATCTGCTCCGCCGCTGCTACACCGTGTCGGAGACCAGCCGCTTCTCGCGCTGCCGGCAAGCCTCTGCCTCCTTGCTCGCTTCGCCCCGCGTCGCTCCCAAGTACCGTCGCCGCCCTGCTGCCATGTCCCGCCGCGCCGAACTGCTGTGTTCCTCTGCTTCTTCAGTCAGAACACGAGCGAGCCAGGCCGCGTTGACTCTTTTGATCGAGCCAAGCGGGCCGACCCAGCGCGCCCCTGCCGGCCTCTCCCTCTCCACCCGCCAGGCCAAGCCCAGGATGAGATCTGCTGCCCCCACCTTTTGCACTATTGGCCCAAGTGCAGTTTTGGCCCATGTCATGTTTTTTTCCTGGTTCTGTGATTTGTCCAATTATCCAGAGTTTGCCAGTTTTACGGAAAAGCTCCTCTAGATCATGCATATAATAACTCATAAACCGTGCATCGGATTAAAATGATTTATATATGAAACTTGATTAGAATTTTGTCTAGTTTAATAATTTGCAATTTTCATCCATGTTTAAAATGTTTGAAATGATGTTTGGTTAAATTTGTCCCTATGTCATGCTAAAATGATTTAATTCATAACTTTTTCAACCGTAGCTCCAAATTAAATAATCTTTATATGTAAATGGGGTAGAAAATGCCTAGATTTACTTGGTGCACTCATCTTGCATGTTTAACAACTCTAAAATAATGTTTAGGGCAGAACAGTACCAAATCTATAATATGCTCATGAGGAGTTTCCGGAATTGTTGTTCGTTGTTTCCGGCCTCATTTAAACTTGACTAGATGGGTAGTTTTACTTTGCTTCACCCTCTTGCCATGTTTAACAACATTTAATATTGTTGGGTACCTAAACGAGAGAGAACTAAATAATTCATGTGGTGCACTTAATTTGTAGGATTGTTTGTGCACTTTGCCATGCCATGCCTCATTAAACTGGACATGCATCATACTTGTTTGCGCATCGTGCCATGTCTATGTGGTGGTTGTTTACTATGTTGTTTGCTTCTTTCCGGTGTTGCTTCTTCGGGTTGGTTCCGATAACGTCTTGTTTGTGAGGACCCGTTCGACTACGTCCGTTTGTCTTCTTCATGGACTCGTTCTTCTTCCTAGCGGGATTTCAGGCAAGATGATCATACCCTCGAAATCACTTCTATCTTTGCTTGCTTAGTTGCTCGCTCTTTTGCTATGCCTATGCTGCGATACCTACCACTTGCTTATCATGCCTCCCATATTGTTGAACCAAGCCTCTAACCCACCTTGTCCTAGCAAACCGTTGTTTGGCTATGTTACCGCTTCGCTCAGCCCCTCTTATAGCGTTGTTAGTTGCAGGTGAAGATTGAAGGCCGTTCCTTGCTGGAACATTTGTTTACTTGTTGGGATATCACTATATATCTTATTAACTTAATGAATCTATATACTTGGTAAAGGGTGGAAGGCTCGGCCTTATGCCTGGCGTTTTGTTCCACTCTTGCCGCCCTAGTTTCCGTCATATCGGTGTTATGTTCCCGGATTTTTGCGTTCCTTACGCGGTTGGGTAATAATGGGAACCCCTTGACAGTTCTCCTTAAGTAAAGCTCCTCCAGCAATGCCCAACCTTGGTTTTACCATTTGCACTAACAACCCACCACCTTCCCTTGGGTTTTCGCGAGCCCG
>NC_041390.1:233693377-233723426 GCF_002162155.2 Triticum dicoccoides
CTCTGAGTGTTGGTCCAACCGAGCAGACTGCAGGGCCACCTCGGGGCAACTTGAGGTTTGGTTTTACTCGTAGGATGTCTCATCTGAGTGTGCCCTGAGAAAGAGATATGTGCAGCTCCTATCGGGATTTGTCGGCACATTCGGGCGGTGTTGCTGGTTTAGTTTTACCCTGTCTAAATGTCTTGTTGTACCGGGATACCGAGTCTGATCGGAACGTCTCGGGAGGAGGTCTATTCCTTCGTTGACCGTGAGAGCTTGTGATGGGCTAAGTTGGGACACCCCTGCAGGGATTGAACTTTCGAAAGCCGTGCCAGCGGTTATGGGCAGATGGGAATTTGTTAATGTCCGGTTGTAGATAACTTGAACCTTAACAAAATTAAAATGCATCAACCGCATGTGTAACCGTGATGGTCTCTTCTCGGCGGAGTCCGGGAAGTGAACACGGTGTTGGAGTTATGTTTGACGTAGGTTGTTTAGGATCACTTCTTGATCATACTTTCTCGACCGTGCATTGCCTTCTCTTCTCGCTCTCTTTTGCGTATGTTAGCCACCATATATGCTAGTCGCTTGCTGCAGCTCCACCTCTTACCTTTACCTTACCCATAAGCTTAAATAGTCTTGATCGCGAGGGTGCAAGATTGCTGAGTCCCTGTGGCTCACACATACTTCCAAAACGAGCTTGCAGGTGCCGATGAGACCGTGCAGATGATGCAACCAAGCTCAGGAGGAGCTCGATGAAGATCTTGTCCTTTGTGTTGTTTCGTTCTAGTTGATCAGTAGTGGAGCCCAGTTGGGGTCGATCGGGGACCGTGTCGCATTTGGGGTTCTTCTTTTATTTTGGTTCCGTAGTCGGACCTTGATTGTATTTGGATGATGTAATGCTTTATTCATGTAATTGTGTGAAGTGGTGATAGTAAGCCAACTATGTAACTTATTCCACTATTTTATTACATGGGCTGTGTGAAGATTACCTCACTTGCGACATTGCTTTCAATGCGGTTATGCCTCTAAGTCGTGCTTCGACATGTGGGAGATATAGCCGCATCGAGGGCGTTACAGTTGGTTGCCAGCTTTTTGCTAACCAAAGCCATATGCCACCCACCACCCTCCAAACCATCCCCATCACCTAGCCCTTCGCGGTCTGGGGGCTTGACATGGTTGGACCCCTTAAAGGAGGAACCCACAAGCAAAAATACTTACTGGTCATGGTGGATAAGTTCACCAAATGGATAGAAGCCAAGCCTGTTAAGACGGCCGAATCCGGACCGGTGATAGACTTCATATCTGGGGTCGTACACCGTTACGGCGTCCCCCACAGCATCATCACTGATAACAGCGCGAACTTTACGGCCGACGAGGTAAAACTCTGGTGCAAAAACATGGGCATCAAGCTTGATTATGCTTCAGTCTATCACCCACAAACTAAAGGTCAGTTCGAGCGAGCAAATGGTCTTATCATGAGCGGCATCAAACCCATATTAGTGCGGTCCCTCAAGGAATCTAACACACATTGGGTAGACGAGCTCGACTCCGTACTCTGGGGGCTGCGGACCACGCCGAATCGCACTACCGGATACACACCATTCTTTATGGTATACGGCACAGAGGCGGTTCTGCCCTGCGACATTATTCATGACTCACCTCGAGTGTGCATGTACGAAGAAAGAGAAGCCGAGCTCGATCGGCAGGACAGTCTGGACGCCTTAGAGGAGGAGCGTGACGTGGCAAAATCCCGTTCCGCATTCTACAATAGCAGGCTCGAAGATACCAAAGCAGAGAAGTACGGGCCAAAACATACAATATTGGCAAGTTAGTTCTACGCCTGCCAGATAAGAAAAAGGACAAACTCAAGCCCAAATGGGAAGGTCCCTTCATCATTGACCAAGTCCTGACTGGTGGAGCGTACCGCCTGCGGGATGCATCGGATAATCGACTCAAGCCGAACCCATGGAATGCAGCCCGACTTTGAAGATTCTACGCCTAACGCCGGACTCTGTGTTCGTCTCCTTCCTCTGTCCATTTTTATACACTATCTGTCTTATATTTTTCTCCTTCTCCTTTTCTTTTCTCTCACAGCCTTTAGGGGCCCATTCGTGCCTTGTTTGCACGCAACTGATGCGCTATCCGCGCTCATCATACATGGGGGCTTCTTTAACAGAAGCTTATTCATACGGGCTTTATGGCCAACACATGTGTCATCCTTCCGCATGTACCCTTTATTCACCATTATATGCATCGATATGACTCAAGTTTTGGCCAAGCTGGGTTGCCTGGCCCTTGTATTTATGCCCTACGTTCCCGTTAATTCGGCTAGGGCATAAGGGGAGCACCTCTGCGATTGTTACTGCCAGGTCAGTCGGATGTGTACCTCAGACTGGGTGAAGCCAAAAGCTAGCGTTCTTAAGGGAATATTCGGTCGGTGAACTAAAGATGATTTTTCAATTATTTATTTATGTGCCCGCAGATGTTTTTTCTGCGTCTCTTCTCGCAGTCCGGACATGCACTTTAGGGCATGCCTCCCAGGGAAAGGAACCCCTAACGGAACTATTCTCCCTGGAAGATGTTTCTTACTAACCATGTAATATAACATAACTAGTTGGGCACTTGTCCGTTAAAGCACTAATGACCCCTATGCCTAGTCTCCACACATGCCCCGGTTCTTACATAACCGAGAGGGTATTCGGATACACTCCGGACCATTGGGTCCCGAGGTTGAAGCGAAAAGGTCCGCCACGACAAACGATCTACAATCCGTCTAGAAGGCATTATACATGTCACTTTAAATTATATAGTCAATTTTGACTGGTTGAATTCCTCTTCAATACCATCCAATAGGTTGTCTAGTCTACAGTCCTGTTGGGAATACTTTGCGGCCAATTCTACTTGGCCGTACACTAAGCTCACAGGGATCTCCTTCCCATCGGGCCCCACAGGTCCGACCTCGGCCATGTGGTTCGGGTCAGCCTTCGTGTATCGCGTCTTCACCATTGCCCAGGCTTCCCTGGCGCCCTGACGGCAGGCCGATATCTTCCTTAATCGGAAGCGTCGCCGCGCTCCCTTCAGCTTCTCTGCAAGCTCTCCAAGGCCTTCGGGCATGGAGACGGATGGCCACAAGGCCTGGGCGATGCCTTGCATCACCTGCTGAACTCGTTCGTGCAGTTGTGAGAGCTCGGGAAGAAGGTCACCCGTAGAACCGGGCATTTCCTCTGCAGGACGACCTGTTAGCATACCTACAGACATAACTCTGTCAGCCAACACTTCCTCGCCGAACTCTTTTTCAAGGTTTGCTCAAGCACTCACTAAATATGCCGCGTCGAAGCCGCCGATTCTCCTTAACAGAGTCCGACAGTTGGGCACGAACATCTTTTAGTTCCACACCCAGCTTGGTGTTGGTATCTAGGAGATCATTCTTCTCTTGCCTCACCCTTGTAAGCACGCTCTCACCGGCCTTCAGCTGGCGTAGGAACTGTTGCTTATCCAGATTTACTCCAGTGTCATCTGCAATTTTATCGTCAGATCTGCATATACGCCGCACTCTATATGATACTTATCACTCGAAGGATATATTACCAGAGGGGGTCTCTTTGGGCTCCCCTGCTGCGGCCCGTGCGGCCTGAAGTTGGGCTTTGCACTCTTCCAGCTCCCGGGACAGTTGGGTATTCTTTTCTGTAAGAACCTGCATTACAAATGATCTTTAAATCAGTTATTCTAATTGTTTCAAGTCTCAGGGGCTACTGATATATATAACCATCAAATTTTCTCACCCATATGTCTTTTACATACTGCTCCGTGGCTCTGGCTAGACCATTTTGAGCGGCACGGAGGTACGCATCTCCCGAGTTGAAGGCATCCAATGCCTCTTGGGAGAAACAAGTGTCACGAAGAACAGTCCGGCGACGCCTGTGGTTCATGGCACTTTCCACCTCGGAATTGGTGGCAGACAGTTTATCCGCATCCTCTGTCGGAGGAGCGCCCGACGCACGCCTCAGATTCGTTCCCGCCTCTGAATCCGGCCTTGGAGCCTGGCTGGTGGAGGCGCGATTAGTAGCCTCTCCGGGTATAGTCCGGCGAGCGCTCTTTTTCCTAAAAAGAAGGCATGGGCGTTAGTATGCCTCTGAGAATAATGTCTTGGAATAAAGACGGCGCCCCGTACCGCTGCGCCGGTGTCTCAATCCGGACTACCTGTCTTTTCAGCCTGCCTGGCCTCGCGGCCCCTTGTTGGCTAGTCGCCGCAGGCTCGGCCTTCCGCCTCGAGGACCTCCCCTGCAAAACACGGTTGTTATACGGTAATCAAAAACACGCAGGGACGGATCCCTTTTCAAAGTACTGGGACTTCGGTCTCAGTTACCTGTGAGGCTGGAAGTAGCCCAGGGTAATCGGCCGCAATGGCCACCAAGGCGTTGTCATTGCTCCATTGGTAAAATACCCCATCGATCAGCTCCACAGGTATGTCTGGATCCTCCTGGGAGGCCGGTTCAAGGGACCGTTCTGGGTCCTCGGGCTGTGGAGGGGGGTTGTTTATCTCCCTTATAGCCTGGCGCAGCTCCTGCGTTGAAATCGCTAGGCTAAATACTTAACTATGGGAATATGAAACGGATGGGCGAGAAAAAGTCTCCGCTTACCCAGCTCGGAGGATTGTACATAGAAAATCCGCCCTGCGCGTTGACACAGAGGAATTCCTCCTCTTCCCCCTTGTACAAAGTGGATAAGATCTTTATTAGATCAGCAACCGATCCCGGCCCTTTATGGCCGTAGCGGGTGGCGTCATCCTCCCCATTGAAATCCCACATGGGGTGGCCTTTATACTGAAGTGGCTGCACCCCTCGCATAATACATGTGGCCATGACCTCGATCATGGTCAATCTGGATCGAGCCAACAAACTTATCCGGCTCATCAGTAAAGAACGTCCCTGTCATCTTCCTCCAGGGAGCTCCATGGACGCCAGCTCCGGCGCTTCTTCAAAGGAGCGTTGTCGAACTCAGGGAGACCGATTCGAATATGATCTAGGAGGGGGACGTCTTCTATATAAAACCATTCTAAAGGCCAGTCTTCGGACGTCTCCTTTGGGGTTCCGGACAGATATCCGGTCCCGGCAATACGCCACACTTTGGCTCCGCCCACTTGATATATTGACCCCTTCTGAGAACGGGGCACAAGGCAGAACAGCTTCTTCCATAGTGCGAAATGAGCTTCACAGCCCAAAAACAGCTCGCAAAGGGCTACGAATCCCGCGATATGTAATATGGAGGCAGGCGTAAGGTTGTGCAACTGGAGGCCGTAGAACTCCAGGAGCCCTCGGAGAAACGGATGAATTGGAAATTTGAGCCCTCTTACCAAATGAGGGACAAGGCATACCCGCTCTCCCTTGGAGGGATTGGGAAGGCTCTCCGCTTGCTCTCCGCCATTATAGGTGACGAGCCCGGCTCGAATCGGGACCATGTACGCTGGGGGAAGAAATCCCTTGGTCTGAAGCATCACTAATTTGCTGTGCGGAATGGAACATCTCTCCCAATCTCCAGGCTTGAGGCTAGGGGAGCGAGAGGAGGAGCTGCGTCGACCGGCCATGATGGGATGGATCTCTATCGGATGCGCTCTGATGAAGGCTCCCAAGAGAGTATGGTGTGATTTGGATCTGAATCCTCGTCTTTTTAATAGGTAGCTCATTCACACAGCTAGGGGGTAAATAAAAACACCCTCGCTCTTCACATTTGCTCGACACGTGGAAAGTGGTCATTATTGGGCATGGAAGCCAAGGAGCGCAACATTCACAAGAGGTCGGACACTATTTCAATAGGTACATGGAATTTGGAGAGGAACCCGCCTTGCAATGCCGAAGACAATACTGCACGCCGGACTCATCGTCATTGAAGCCTGGTTCGGGAGCTACTTAGGGAGTCCTGGATTAGTGGGTCTCCGGACAGCCGTACTATATCCTTTGGCCGGACTATTGGACTATGAAGATACAAGATTGAAGACTTCGTCCCGTGTCCGGATGGGACTCTACTTGGCGTGGAAGGCAAGCTAGGCAATACGGATATGTATATCTCCTCCTTTGTAACCGACCTTGTGAAACCCTAACCCTCTCCGGTGTCTATATAAACTGGAGGGTTTTAGTCCGTAGGACAACATACAATCATACCATAGGCTAGCTTCTAGGGTTTAGCCTCTCTGATCTCGTGGTAGGTCTACTCTTGTACTACCCATATCTTCAATATTAATCAAGCAGGACGTAGGGTTTTACCTCCATCAAGAGGGCCCGAACCTGGGTAAAACATTGTGTCCCCTGCCTCCTGTTACCATCCGGCCTAGACGCACAGTTCGGGACCCCCTACCCGAGATCCGCCGGTTTTGACACCGACAGTAGGGATGTGTGATTTGACAGTGAGTTACTGCTGGACAGGTGGGGCCCGGTGATTTGACTTGCCATTATCATTTTAACTACGGCGCTATGACCGGCGTGAGTCTCCCGATTCCTGACCACCTCCATACAGGTGCCTCTCCTGATGCTCCACCATGTAGAGGCTGGCTCTTGCTTGAGAGCCCACTCCTCCACTTTTTCCTTGCCTCTTTCCCCCCACGTATGCAAAAATGTCATGTAAAGCGGGATTATAGCCCACTATTGTACTTGATCCTACAGGTGCTAAGCCTTCCACATAGGCATAAAGTCTGACGTGGCAAGTTAATTAAGAAGAGAGACTGGTTTGGTGACCCCGGGAAGAAATGGTGATAAGCGTGTGTACCTAGATGAAGCAAACTTAGCAACAAAAAACTAAGCACCTATGCATTGGGTCTTGAGTTGCTAAGCCATTTAATGCCCATAGCACCTCATCCAAGCACCATTTCATTGGAAGAGGTCACTCCTTGGCAAATGCAATAAATACTACAAAGAAAGAGATAGAGAGAAGTAAACAAAAAAAATACTCTTATAGCCAACCATATAGCTAACCTTGTTATATGAGTGACTAAGTGATGACTATGTATGACATGCCAACATCAGATAGCCTAACGCACCGTGTTAAATCTCCAAGGGCGCGACCGCGTGAGCGAGGCGACGGTCGTGGTAGGCGCGACCATGATACAGGCTGCTGGCAGCCCTTGGATCTGAGATCGAACGGTCGCATTCTAAGTTGCTGAAAATTTGAAGAATAACCCTCCAGGATAGGATATTCACCCATAGGTCTAGAATGACGCCATGCAACTGTTTGATCTCAGATCCAAGGGCTCTCAGAAGCCCGTATCATGGGAGAATGGAAAGCTTCATATCACCTGTAATTTTCCCGACGCTTGACATGACATCGAAAGCCATTTAATTGGGCGTCGAGTAGACATGAAATCTAATTGGGCCCCCATAGTACTGTGCATGAATCCATTTATCCACCAGGCAAGCCACTACCCTGCCATTCGCACCCCCCCACTCGACATCTTTACAATCGATAAACCACTCCTAGTCGTCCCGTCCTTTCACATTACGATGGTTCCACTAATCCTAACCCTCCTCCCAAATCCTTGGCATCCCAAATCTCCATGATCGGCGGTGAGTACAAGGTTAGAACCATCACCGGCGATGAGTTCGACGTCATCTACACCCATTCTTCCGCAACGGTGAAAGAATGCCTTGCTCGCTTCAAACGCATGTTCGAAAATTCAAATGATGAGTGGGTCCCTGGGCTAGATGTTGAGTACACCACAGTCCTAGGAAGCGAGAAGAATCTAAAGGAGGCAGAGAAGAAGAAGCCCACTGTGATCCAGGTTTGCGTGCATGACCTATGCTTGGTCTACCACATATGCCATGCTGACGTTGAGTGCGAGGAATTTAAGAAGTTCCATAAGGGCGGCCGAGTCAAATTCGGTATTGTAGACTTTAGGAACGACAAGGAAATCCTGGGTCGGATAGGCCTCGTTGAAGGCGACCCCTTTGACCTCCAGAAGGAAGGGCTGGTGCCCTCCCTTGATCAGCCTTCAATGCTGACCCTGGCAGGATCCATGGTTCATCCTTCGTACGGTGAACTGAAGAAACCTCCGCACACGTTTCATCGTGCATGGCAGTGGATTGTACTAGATATAGACCACATCCACTATGTTGCAATGTATGGCTACCTTTGTTTCAATATCTAAAAGGGTTGGATGAAGAGCAAGAGCCAAGTGTGCGGTTCAAGCAAAGAAGTATCGCCCAAGAGGAAGAGGGACAAGGACGAAGTCGAGGATGTGGACGAGGACTTCGAGTAAGGTGGCAGTGTCGTTGCTCATGGTGGTTCTAATGCAGTGTCTACCCTATTAGTTGCTTAGTTTAATTTCTCGTGTGCTTAGTTTTATTTGAGGGGTGTGTTGTGCTGAGCCCCCAGCAGAACTATGTTATGTTTCTTCTCGTTATATTTCGTACTTTTCATCTTTTAGTTGGTATAGTACTACCACTCGTTTCTTCACATTATATATGTACAATATATACGGCCAACATCATATAGCCAGCAGTTTAGTTGTTAAAGAATTTTAGGGTGCTTAGTTTTGTCAAAGAATTCCAGGGTGCTTAGTTTTATTTGAGGGTGTGTTGTGCTGGACACCATTAACTTATCATTGTGAGAATTGGCTTATTTTTGTCATGTAACATGGTCAACGGGTTTGACGTGAAAATAACAATGTCTAATGGCATTTCTGAGCAAACATCTAACTTAACGATGGCATTTTTTAGATATCTATTTGCATTTTTGAGCAGGCATCTCACGGATCGATGGCATTTTTTGAGTAGTTGTAACTTCTAATGGCAAAACTGAGTAGCGATACACAACTAGTGGCATAAATAATAAGAACCCAAGAATTAAATAGGTATGCTAATTTCTTTATTTCTTTATTTCTTTATAGCTTTGTGTGCGAAACAATATACGCTGCCTCCCCCAGATTTTCTTTACAGAGGCAACATAGAACTATATGAGTGCCCTGTTAAATTTTGGAATTATTCCGGGTTCGATTGGCCTTTTTTATACATTAATTAAGTTTCTAGTCATTTAATGTGCATAATTCAAATTTGAACTACAAGCACATGCTCCCGTGCACCAAAGTTGATTGAAAAATCACATGTGTGTCCTCGGGTGAATTTCTAGGTCCCATCGAAGAAATGGGAATGAAATTCAAACATCTGGCATCATGGTTCGGCCCAGAACATTCAGAAGCTTGGTTTTAAAATTCTTGTAAATCTAAAACATGCCTGAAAATCATGAAACTTGGCATGGTGTCATGTCATGGTACTACCATGCTGTGGTAAAAAATATTTGTAGAATAGGAACAAGTTTTGGTATAAGTTTCTTGCAAACTGGAGCTTCTCTCAAGAAGGCTCGTGGTTCTGAGAGGGAACGTGTCACCTTTGTGGGCATAATTCAAATTTTTAATACAAGCACATGCTCCAGTGCACCAAAGCTGGTTGAAAAATCACATGTGTGTCCTCGGGTAAATTTCTAGGTCCCATGCCAGAAATGGGAATGAAATTCAAACATCTGGGCGTCATGGCTCGGCTGGAAACATTGAGAAACTTGGTTTTTTAATTCTTGTAAATCCAAAACACGCATGAAAATCATGAAACTTGGCTTGGTATCATGACATGGCACCAACATGTTGTGGTAATTTAGTTGTCCGATTTGCGAAGGCGCACACATTAACAATCAACAAAGTCATTTTGGAACAAGTGATGTCACGTTACAATCAGAAACACAAGTATTATTGAAACCGTGGGCGTTCTATTTACCATTTACGTGCCGCCACGCATCCCCTTTTTTATTAGCTAGGTAGCACCGTGCGAGGTAGCTATTTGAGTACGGGAGGCGTGCGATCAGACCCCTGCGCGTGTTTATCGGGAGGAGAGCCCTTTGACCTCCATCTGCCGTCCACCTCTCTCCCAAGGGCTCCATTAATGGCGCCCGAGACTCTATTTAATGGTGTGGCAGTGTCTCACTCGACCGAGATTTAAGAGAGAGAAAATAAAATCTGAAAAGAAAATTTTGCACGGATCTTGATGTAAGATCCGACGGACCTATATTGTGATAGCCTGGCTTATTAGGGATGATAGACTACTCATATCAATAAGGAATTCCTTCTTTTCTGGGAGCCCATTCTGACAGAACTCCAAAGTTAAGCGTGCTTAGCTTGGAGTAGTTTCAGGATGGGTGACCGATCGGGAAGTTGCTCCCGGGTGCGCACGAGTGAGGACAAAGTGCGCAGAAAAGACTAGTATTGATCTGTGGGGCCAGTCTAGATCCCGCCAGGAGTAACGACCACCGGCGGGTGTGTCCAGGGCGTTACAAGTTGGTATCAGAGCTACTGTGACTTATAGCAAGACTGATGAATATATATAAGGACGGCGGGAGTGGATAATGATTGTCTTACATAATTAGGAAGGTAATTTAAAAAGCCACATGTGGCTATGCCCGAAATACACAAGGGCAAAAGAAGAAGGAAGACGCATACAACGATCTGGCTCAGTGATCTCTACTTTCCTTATGCGTTGCAGGTCACGGAGACTATTTCTCGTAGCGGGCGATGATCTCTTTCATCAGTTTCATGTCCTTAATATGCTGCTTGGAAGCATCCATGGATTCCTCCACCATCCTATTGCGCTCGATGCGGAGCATGGCATTCTCGTCCATAAGTTTCTTGATGATGACGCCCGTCCTCTGCAACAAGGCAGCGGTCTCCTCCTCCTGCTTCGCCCTTCCGGCGATCTTCGCCCTCAGCAGGTCGCGCTCGCCCCGGAGCTTTGCATTATCCTCCCCTAGTTGCCAGATGGAGCCAGTAGCCTCGTCCTGCAACCTCGCCCAGCCGGATATCTGATCCATCTGGCTGTGGACCATCGCATGCATGCGCCTGTAAGAGTCCTCGCTTGCCCGCAAGAAATTTTCCCAGGCCGCCATAACGTGGCGGGACCTCCGTGTTGCTTCGGCGGCGCGGCGGGGCATCTCTGCTGCTTTCTGCGGCGTGGTCAGACCAGTATGCTACATCGACGGCGCGGCAGGACCTTCGTGCTGCTTTGGCGGCGTGGCGTGACCTCTGTGCTGCTACTGCTACGCGGCTGGACATGTTGGCTGCTTTCACGGTGAGGCGGGACATCTCTCATGCTTCCACTTCCATGCTCACCTCTCCCTGGTGGAAATCTCTCGACCCAGAACTCACGCTGGCCATGGCTTGATTGACTTCATTGTTTTTTGTGGATGAGGAGTTGAGGAGGAATGTGCAGTCATCTTAGCATAGTAGTATTTATAACAGAGTACTACTAATATGCTCCTAAGTGGGAAACTGTTTAGGTTGTGATCGGTGTGAACAGGTTTGCAATTAAATATAGCGTGGTAGTAGTAGTAATTTGGAATGTGACGAGACGCGCTCAAAATTTATTGACGGTTCTAGTTTCGAAGTGTGGCACTATTCCCGGATGGCATAACGTCGGCACGTTTTCTTGGCCGTGGTGTAGCATATGCCATGGTACTAGTTCTTTTTCTACTGCTGTGTACGTGCAAAAACTGGCACCGTCGGATACATATCTTACGCTTGGTGTTCGACAGGAATAGCCTCATGGCGAGCTATAGACTAGTTTTTTTTCAAACGCATTACACCTATCTCTCGGGACTTCTCGCACGCACCATCACTGCTCCCTAGGTTGATGCCACCCACATACACTTATACTCTGAGAAGACGTGCACACACGCACTCGTTCTCTCTCACACACGCATCTATAGCTACGAATTGTAGTGTTCTCAACCATCCAATTGGCTCTATCATAGGTTTGATGTTGCTCCTTGGCCTTGAGATTGAGAAGTTTAAAACACGGAGGCTAAGATGGAGGCGCGAGGTTTTGGTTAATGTGCGGGCCGCACATGGCACCAACACGACACGAGCTTCGTCTGCCTGGTGCGCATGCAGTCGGGTGAGTTTTCCAAGTATAGACACAACCAGGCCTCGTTGGTATCCGCGTCTCGACTTTGGCTGGTCATAGTGGAGAGTAACATAGACTAGTTACTAGTCTATGTTACTAGTACCTTCATAGTGGGTAGTGTCATATAGTATATGCATAATTTGGCGACGAGCGCTCTCTATATGTACCACCTTTTTTCTTTAATTTCATCTTGTTAGTTTTGCTCCATGGCGCAATCCATCGATACTACTACTGTACAAATGTATACATATTTTAAAAGGCTAGAGGGTGGGGCAGTCTAGCTTGGTCCTTTTCACGAGCGGTGAGGGCCTTTGTGATTTGAAGGCTCATTACTGCTGGAAGGTGGGGCCTTGTGATTTGACTGCTCGTATAAATGTGCCGATGACCTAAGGAGGAGCAAAGAACTGTGTGATATACTCAAGTTTTCCACTGGAGTAGTACTATGACAGAGGAGCACGAAACACGACAGCCCAGTGCCATATGGCGATAAAAATGATCTAATTTGCTAGTCATCTCATTGTTAGCATTGTTCTATTCATGCCTCGCAGAGAACGTGACACGTGCGGCGAAACACCTGAAGCAAAAGAAGAAACACAGGAGCAAAAGAAGAAGGAAGATTATCACCCCAAATGATCTAATTCGCCGTGGAGTCATAGCTGCTTCTTCATCGCCTCCACGACCTCCATCTCCTTGTGCGTCTCCTCCGCCATCTTCTTCATTCTGTCCATGACACGGGATTTCTCGATGCGAGACTTCATCATCTATTCCACGGCCGCATTACGTACCTTGACAGCAGACGGGTGCTCGATGCGGAGCTTCGCGAACTCCTCCTTCTGTTCCATGACGAGGGCCTGTAGCATCTTCATCGAGGAACTACTACTCTCATGTAGCTTCTTCTAGCCGGCATTCTTCTCCTTCAGCAGGTTGAGCTCGTGGTAGAACTTTGCCTTGTCCTCCTGAAGTTGCAGGATTTCGCCTGTCGCCTTCTTCTCCGAGGCAATGCTCTTCTTCAGCAGCATCACCAAGCCGGCGGTCAACTCCCCCTGCTTTTTGAGCTCAGCGGGCATGTCATCGAGGCTCTCCTTCAGCAGCTCCACAAAGCCATGGATGAACTCCTTCTGCTTATTGAGGTGCTTATTGAGCTGATCGGGCATACCGTCGAGGGATAACGAATCTAGCGCCGCCAGCTCGGCATGTTCGCCTCCGCGGCTAGGGCGCTCCTGGGAGCCATCGCCAGCCCGTGAGAGATCTTTCGAGGTCTCTGCATGGCGGCAAGCCCTCTCTTTTTTCCGCAGCCTTGGTTGCCGCTCCCTTGTTACGAGTAGTTCTTGACCTAGAGCTCTGCGCACCGGACATGGCAAGGACGGACGAAGAAGAAGAACTTATGAGGAGGAAAGGTAGAGTAATTTTCGGTTAGGTAGTTCCCCTTTTTATAACCTAAGTACTAGCACTGGTACTAATACCTGCATAGTGGGAACACGTTTAGGTTTGGTACGTACTAGTAGGTGTGAGCAGGCTTGCACTTAATTGTAGCACTAGTACTCTCGAATGTGATGGGAACAAGGTAAAGATAAATTGATGGGTTTTGGTTTCGAGGCCTGAAACGGCTCCCGATGAGTTTAGTGGAACATAAATTTCAAGTAGACTACACTGCTCAGATGCGTAAATATTATGTTACTGTCAAAAATTGGCACTAAATACGAAGGAGACCAATGGACGTACTACTAGCAACACATGATTTAACTACTCGCATGCGCGTAGTGGAGTAGTAATGTCATTCTTCCGCCCTCACGTCCACTCAATTTGCATGTGTTGTATTAATTGACCATCAATGAAGTGAAGGACTTTACACGCATCAAATTATCACATGGGGTGGATCTTGGTACAAAATTGCGTCCGCCCGTGTACCCGCGTGTGCGTGCGAGGGAATGAGTGCGTGTGTGGCGTGCGTGCACATCTTCGCTTCGTGCATGTACCGCTAGTGTGGCTCAGGGAGGACGAGTACATTCTTTTGGAACCAGCAGCACGTCACTGTGATCAATCCACACAAGGATGTGGCGACAACGCCTCCACATGTGCCACGTGGCTTCATGAACTGTAAGGAGACACTATATAGCGTGCCATTGTGTTTTGCACATACTCGAAGTACTAGTAAGGTACACGTGCATTGCACGCGTCAGATTTTGCAACCAAATTATGAATAAATACCACACTATAGCATGTAAGCTCTGAGTCATACATGCCTGTGTAGACCTTCGTTTAATTCTTATAATTCATCTCATTCAAAATCAATTAGTTTTTATAAAAAACCTAGGGCCTCTTTGATTCGTAGGATTTCCATAACGCGGGAATAGGAAGAACATGGGATTAGAGTGGAATGTCGTATTGAATCCTACAGGATTGTACGAGTGTTTGACTGTGCATAGAAAAAATGCAGAATTCTTTCAAAGAGGTTTGAGTGGATGGGATGTTTCCTATGAAATCTAGTGCAAATGAATCATATGGAAAAATTCCTATGGTTTACAATCCTACGAATCAAACAACCAAGATAGGAAAAATTCCTAAGGATTAGAATCCTCCAAAATTCCTTTGAGAATCCTTTGAACCAAAGAAGCCCTTAATCTATTTTATGATTCATGAAATTGTGCATTGTAAAGCATAAAGTAAAAAAATAATGGCAATTCAACTAGAAAAAAAGTTTGGGCAGTTATGATATGGAAGATTCTAGAACAAAGGAGAACCACTATTGTTTTGAGATTTGTGCATTATGCTTAAGTTCAACCATGGAGTCTGCTAGATTGTACATGTGGCAAAATCTGGTGGGGGGCTAGAAGATGGTGCGAGGGGCCGAGTGGAGGTAGACTATGAAGGAGTGCACAACTGCGAGATCGATATTTAGAGAGAGGGGCGAGAACGTGCGCTGTTGCGCGCAGTGGCGGAGCCATGAAAAATGTCCCATGAGCCAGGGGGCCAAGAATTGCTAATCCTTTACGAGGAGGGCCAATTCATCCACTTAAACCATTTTTACCAGCAATTGTCTAATGATCACATTCATATTAGCCTTGATATATAGTGATGTTAGGGGGGCAGGGCCCTTGCTGCCCCCTGTCTTCGCCATTATGCGCGTGTCTGAGAGATGAAGCGGAAGGCATGGATGATGAGAGGGGGGCGCTGGATATATAATTAATGTGGGTGTATTAGCTATATATGTAATCATATATAGAGAGGTATAGATTGATCGATGTGGATGTGAGAAAGAGGGTGAGACCTCACTAGATATGTAGATTGATAGGTTTATGTGGAAAACTACGAAAGACCTAGCTATACACACACACACACACATAGAGAGGAACATCGATCATTGCGCATGCACGTGAGAGATAAAGAATGCCCGATATGATGGAGACGGGGATGTGTGTGCCTTCATGGGAGACCGACCTGAAGAAAAAGATTGCATGTGTGCGATGGATAATGTCGACTGGTAGTGTGTGTGCATGCATGCACGAGAGAAAGTTAGTGATACAATTATAAAGACAAGACCAATGTGTGGGTGTAAAAGACTAGGTGAGGTCATAATCAATGCAAATTTGTATTCAAATATTTGAATAAGAGATCATGATGTTTGAAACCCATGCATGCATGAATATAACGGAGATCTGTGCGGTGTGGTTTGGAAACGAGCATGTTTTAATGTACACACATTGAACAAGGTCAGACTGGTTTGAATTTGAGATACCGATGGCAGACATCATTTGGCCGCATTACATCTGTGCATGGATAAACTATTCTAATTGGAGATGATGGGTGGCTTTCGCATCACATATCTATATCTATACACCTATATATATATTATATTTTATATTTTTTATATAGTGTGCGGATAACTTTAACTTTGAAAGATGGTCGTTGGATGAGGCCAATACGATGGTGCAGAGCTGGCAAATTTGAGCACTACTGGCCGTTGGATATCATCTAGATTCCACCAGATTTTGCCACATGTACAATCTAGAAGACTCTATGGTTGAACTTAAGCATAATGCACAAACCTCAAAACGCAAGCACTTCTTCTTTGTTCTAGAATCTTCCGTATCAAAATTTCCTAAATGTTTTTCTACATGATTTGTTTTTTACTTTATGCCTTACAACACACAATTCCATGAATCTTAAAATAGATTAGCTTTCTTATAAAAACTAGATGATTTTGAATGAAATAACTATAAGAATTAAACGAACATCTACATCATGCATATATGACTCAAAGCTTACATGCTATAATGTGGTATTTAATTTGGTTGCCAAATCTCATGCGTGCAATGCACGTCTACCTTACTAGTCTAAATGGTGTTTGTGTGTGTGTGTGTTGTGCGTGTTAAACACATTGTACGTAGTATATCCTACTAGTCTAAATTGTCTTTTTTGGGTACACGTTAAGCTTGCTCTCCTGAAATTTCAAGTCGCGCCTTGTTATGCCGAAATTTCAAGCTAGCGTCTCTGTCTATCGTGCTGCGAAACTCCCGCCTCTTCAACCCGAGCCTTGTTACCCCGAAATATTTAGGATAAATCTTTGTCTCGTTGTGCTCCGACAACTCCCTCCATCTGAACCCGCGCCTTGCTATTCCAAAATTACAATGCGCGCGAAAACTCTCACCTCCTGTGAAATCCCGACATGCGAAATGCCTGTGATACCCCTGAACCAAAAGAACCGCCTCAAATCGGTAGGGGTACTTTCGTAACTTACCCCATATTTCGGACAAGCGCATCCCTAAGCCATGGTTCTTCCAGTCCCATCCCATCTGCCCACCCATTCGTACACCGAGGCCGGGAAAACCCGTGAAGCCCCACACCCTCCTCCGTTCGCCACCCAGCCGGAGCCTCTTCCCTGACGACGTCGTCCACAGCAATACCTTGACGTCCCTCATCCACTATACCGGATGAGGATATGTCGTCGATCTGGTCGTCCCGCCGGTTCAGCCACCCCGTCCTCCACCTCCAAGGAGCTACCCTTACATTCCCATCGTCTTTCGCGCCACCTCCATTCCCACACCGCTGTCTTCACCTGCACCACCAGAAGAGCATCATCATCACCGTTTCCTCGGGTGAAGCTGCGGCCTAATCGGCGCCACCAAAGAGGTTGTACACTAATCGCCGCATTTTCTTCTTGATTCGATCTCACGGTGCTGCCAGTGCTCGGTCCCGAGCTGACACGGCGCGGCTCCATCCACGGTGGCATCGCCGGCCACTTCCTCCACGGTGTCGCTCCCTCAGCGGCGACGTCCACATCAGTAGGAGCTGCTGCTTCTTTAGCTCTCGCTCGCGCTGCTGCTTTGCTCCTGCTCTCGGTTCCCTGCCTTGTCTGCTCTTGCTCGCGCTACTACTCTCGCTCTTGCTCTTGCTTGCGATGCTGCTCCAATTTAGCTACACTTCAGTCGACTAAATTGAATTTTGAGTTAGTAGATTTTTAGGGGCTGGGGGGCTCGCCGGAGTTAAGGAAGAACCAGCCGCAACGGGGAGGGGGCTCGCCGGAGAGGTACCCCACCATCTATCTTAGGGTTCAGGGTGGGGGCGGTGGCCACCGACGGTGGCGTGGGGATCGCCAGAGAAAAAGCTCGGCACGGGGGGCCTAGAGGGATGGCCGGGGCGGCGGCAGACCGGCGGTGGGGAGTGTTTTCGGGGCGGGCAGGGCAGCGCACCGCCGGCCGCGGGCGGCTATTTGGCCGGTGTTGCCTGGCGGCTTAGGGGGTGGAGGTTGAAGATGAACTGCAGGCCCTTGATTTCATATCCAACGGCTGCAAATTTGACTGGCCAGAGATGAAAAAGTCAGTCGACTTACGTGTAGCCTCACCTCTAGTGCGTTCAGTTTCGACAGTAAAATTCAATTTCGACAGCAAAATTCAGTTTCGACAGTCTAGTTCAGTTTCGACAGTTAAATTCAGTTTGACAGTTAAGTTCAGAGATGAGCGGCTGATGTATTTTACATCTAGCACTTTGTGGTTATGTATTTTACGTCATCTATTAGAGAAGCCATTAGAATTCCACTCAGGTTAACATTGTCTCTCTTGTCCTGCTTCAGCCTCGGCGTCGTACAAATCACCGGAGCTGCTCCAACGATGAAACTCTCCATCACAGCGGAGCAGTACCTCGGGCTCCATCTCCAGATGCCTAAGATCTTCTTCCCCTCCTCCGACAGCCAAGTGAGTCGGAGCATCCTCACCGGCCAATCCAATCACGCTGAGATCGACATGGCTTCGCCAAAGAGGTTGTACACTTGTTGCATATCTTTTTTACTCTACATGTTATATATATATATATATATATATATATATATATATATATATATATATATATTGTCCACTGAGCACACGGAGTAACGGGAAATACGATTATTTTATCCTACTATGTGACAAGCAGTGAAGTACCAGGCAACTTAGCTATCCGTGATGGACTCTCTTGAACGCCATCACTATTTATCTCTGCGCGTTTGAGCTGTGCATTTGTCGATGGCCCTGGGAGTTGAGCTAGTAGGGCAGTGGCCTGGGTCCAAAGTAATAGAAGTAGCACAAAAACATTTTTTTAGTGTAGGTTTTTCCTTGCTCAAGCCTGGCTACTAGAATCGCCAGTGCTTGAAAGTAAAAGTGAATGAAAAACATAGGAATTGGAAAGTTTCCTATGGTTCTACTTTTCATGAATTTGGTGCAAAGGAATGGAGCAAAGGAAAATTGTAGGATTTGTTCCTTTAGTGTCTCCTTGAAAGAAAAACCGTAGGAATTTTAATTTCCACTTGGCCTCCTTTTCAAATTCCTATTCATGAAGCACAAGACTAAGAGATAGTAGCATAATAGCATTATAACCGTACATTTTCTTGTGGTTTGACTTAATCTCACCATGCTTCTTTGCATCATGTGATCTTCCAATTCTTGTGAACCAAGCACCCAGATTGGCAGAAATCATGTGATTTTAAATTCTCTGTTTTGCATGTGCATTCCTATCCTATTCCTGTCTATTTCCTATCCCTACATTGTTAGAATCCTCAAATTCAAACAAGCCCTTACACAATTACTTCTATTATAGATATGTGTCAAAGATAACCTTTTGTGGTTTGTCCTGCTCCTATGGTGTTGTGTTCCACCCCAGCTCAGCTGCTCCAACGATGGAAGGGTTCACCACAGCAGGGATCCACTCTCCAGACTGTCTTTCGCCGCCTCAGATCTTCTTCCCTGCCGTCAGCATCCACGGCATTACCATCATGAACTGAGCAGATGACCTTGAGGACTATATGGGTCCGCAAGAGAGGTCGCACTCTTCCGTGTCTGCTTACGTTATGCATCACTTAATATGATGACATGCTACTTTATCGTCGTGTTCACCTATTAGACTTCGAGTCAGGTCCAAACTTATGCCAAAACTTGAGTTTTTAAATGGTTGTGGGGTACATATTGGGGCAGCAATCAGTACTATTTGTCTACTATCCGGTTAATCTCAGGTGTCTACTATGAGTTTCATGTTGGGTGCAAACAAACATTAAAGGAGCCATTATCTGTATTTTTTAACTAAAGCTAGTATCTGCCTGCTATCATTGGTTTTGGGTCTATCCACAGTTTGCTACCATCACTCTGGATTTGTGCATGCACTCCTTACATAATCTCACTATGTTCTATTCCTATGCATGTCAGTTATTGTACATAAGGGAACTGAACATGTAGAGCAAAAGAGACGAGCCTTGCGTGGCAATAAAATTTCATGCAGACATTGCTCCATGGTGGGCGCAAAGGCAGCCCCCCTCCACCCATTTCGGATCGTAATCAAGAGGAAGATAACTGTTCTGAGGGGGATTCAGAAGTAGAAGACCACTCCTATTTACCCCATGAAGTCTTCGCTCTAACTTGGCATGCTAATGTTGGTAATATCATGCATATGGTGCCTTGCATTGCTTACTGTATACATCAAAGATGTCACCTGCTTAGTTTAGACATGCTTTGTGTCAATGCCATCTGTTTAGTTTCTTTATCGTATATGTGAATCATGCAATGCCATCTTGTTTAGCCAGGCATCATATATGTGAATTTTGCAATGCCACCCTGGTTAGCCAGTCATCTTATATGTGAATTATATCATGACATTTGATTACTCTTCCTGTGCATCAGCCATTCGGCACGGTCATGATAAAATCTGGAGTGGAAACAAGGTCTTCAGAGCAGACAATGCTATCTAACGAAGCGCATGTCTTGCTAGTTACAGATAGCTCCTCAGAGGAGGATTCAGAGATAGATGACCAGTCCTATTCCCCCCCCCCCCGAGGTGCATGATCTAACTTGGCAGGGTTATGTTGCTCATATCGCGCGTATGGTATCTTGCATTGCTATGTCATTTACTTAGTTTAGACATGCTTTGTGTGAATGCCACATGTTTAGTGTCTAGTTACCATATATGTGAATTATTTAATACCATCTTGTTCCAAGACATTATATATGTGAATTATGCAATGCTATCTTGTTGCAAGGCATTATATATGTGAATTATGCAATGCCATGCTGTTTAGCCAAGCGTCATATATGTGAATTATATCATGCCTTCCTTTTTTGTATTTCTCATTGCTTTTGTCGACAATGTTTGTATATTCAACTGCTCTTCCTGTGCATCAGCCATTTGAATTGGTGATGGAGAAATCTGGAGTGAAAACAAGGTCTTCAGAGCAAACAATGCTACCTGCTGAAGCAGATATCTTGTTGGTTACAGATAGCTCTTCAGAGGAGGATTCAGAGGCAGATGACTAGTCCTATTATCCCCCTGAGGTGTATGCTCAAACTTGGCAGGGTTATATTACTCATATCATGCATATGTTGTATTGCAATGCTTAGTTTTTACATCATATACACGATATTGAATGCCATCTCCTTAGTTGACACATCATATATGCGATTGCCCTCTGCTCACTTCCTTAGTATATAAATCATATATTTGAATTATATAATGCCATGATGTTTACATAGACAGCATGTATCTGAATTATGGCATGACAACCCATTTTCTAAAGACATAATATAGTTATATCATCTCATCCTGTGCACATAGTCATCATATTTTGAATTATGTCATTCTATTTGTGAATTATATCATGCCATCATGTTTCCATCGACGGCATGTTTGTGATTTATGGCATGCCAACCACTTCAATAGACACATCGTATAGTTATATCATGTCATCCTATTTACATAGTCATCATATTTTGAAGTATGTCATTCTATCATGTTTAGTTAGCCATCATACATGTGAAATTGTGTCATACTATCATGTTTGATTAGCCATCATATATGTGAAATTATGCCCTGCTATTCTGTTTGGTTAGACAACATAAATGTGAATTATTTCATGCCCTGTTTTCTTCCCTACTATCCATTGCACCTGTCTATCTTACAATGTCTATACATTCAATTACTTTTCTTGTTTATCAGCCATTTCAATTGGAGGGGGTGATCGCAGTATCTGTGGGAGTAAAACCACAGTCTTCAGAAAAGATCGTGCTACCTGTCGATAGAGATAGAACCATGGTTGTAGTTGTCCAAGAACCAGCCCCACCACACATAACCCAGACTCACGCAGATTGTACCCCTACCCAGTTGGACAGAGAACTAGCTACACCCCTTCTAACCCCAACCCCAGCAGATAGTAACCTAGTTCCCGTTGACACAGCACCGTCTCCACCACAGAGCACCCAAACACGAGCAGTTAGTAAGGCAACTGCAGTGCCCAAAGCATGAGGACCACCACTCCGAACCCCAAATCAACGCTAAAAGCAGAAGAAGAATTATTCTCAGCTCAGGTTCCATAGCTATGGTTCATACTACTTTGCTCTTGCGTCACTGTACTTACTCATACCAACTAATTTGAAATTTGAAGGATGCAATTGAAACTCCAACGGCACAACAGGTATGTTTTAAACCTGTTTCTTTAACGTGTTTGTTGTTGTAACTTGCTCTATGTTGATTTCAGTTTCAATTGAATAAACAGTTATGTTCTCATGCCATGCACATTACAAGTGTTGTTATTGCTGTGTAGTTTCCCACACTTATATTCTGTCTATGCTTCTTTGTCTTAAATAGATATGATTCAAACTGTATCTATCTTGATTTGGCAACATAAACTAGAATGATATAGACCATACAGTGACCATACTACATAGATATATGTTTGTTTCATGATGTTATCCTGTCCACCTTACTACTGAACTGGTTTACCAAAATGAGTTTCATATACTATATTGTGAACCTGTGATGTGTTTGTTTGTTTCTCTTTTAGAACGCAGATAAAATATTGGAGAAGAGTACCCCGTTATGCAATGGTAAAGGAAGTAATGCAGATAAGGTTCAAGATAGTGAGACATCCCTGTTGATCTCCAAGAAAGCTGATAAAAACTATATTGAAGACGCTGAGACAACCCCAAAGTCTTGTCTTGATGTAGTGTTTGAGTTACTGGCTACTACTGCTGACACCAGCTCTTCGAACTCGCTGCCTGAATCAGTTCGGCTTCTTGAGTCTCAACTTCAAGTTGAAAGACATCGATCAGATGTTATGTGACAGGAAGCCGAAGGACTGAGGAAGTCCCTGCAGAATTCAGATGCATACTTTCTGGTGCAATAGCAAGTGCTGGAGGATTTAAGCTCCAAACAAGAGAAAGTTAATAACCTTGCTAAGCCTCTTGCCAGCATTATGGGTACCCAGGATATTTTTTCTTGAGCTCTTCTGAAGTGGTTTCTGTTCTGGACTTGTTTTGCTGCGGCGTTTATATGCTGCTTTGTTCCCTATATTTGCACTGGTGGCGAACTTTGATGCCCAGTGGATGTAATATGTGTAATAGCCGTGATAGCCTAGCATAAGTTGCTTGCTTATTTATTTCCTTATTGTATTGTTTATTTGTTTTCTTGTAGTCAGTGCAGTTCTTTTTCCGTGGTTTGCTAGTGGCCGCAATAACCTATTTTTTAAAACTAGGCCACATTAACCATGGGCTACATATTTACTATAGTTAACATGGGCCCCCTACGGGCTGTAGAAACAATGGGCCTTCTAAGGGCAGTAGAAACAATGGGCCTTCTACGGGGCGTAGAAACAATGGGCCTTATACGGGCCATCGACACAATGGGCCTTCTATGGGAAGTATGATAAGTTGGCCAAACATGGGCCAATAACAGACCACATTATGGCCGTAAATGGGCTAGAGTGGAAATCGTCCGTTCATGGGCCGACCATAGTGGGCCATCGTTAATCGGCCGTATTTGATGACGCTATGAAAACTGTCGATCGCATTAACGGGCCACAAACGGGCCGACTGTAACCAGGGGCTGAATTTGGCCCACAAGCAGAAAATGACAATAGCGGGCCGAAAGTAAACAAATGCTGGAAATGAGCCCAAGAATAAATGGGCCCTGAGAAGGCCTAAAGATAACATGGGTTGGAAACGGCCCAATGGAATAATGGGCCGTTAATGGGTATAAAGTGATACACTGTTCATTACGGACTAGTTTTACAACGGGCCGTTAATGGGCCGAGGGTTACTAAGGGCCTCATATGGGCCGAAAGACGTCATGGGCCATACATGGGCCGGAAGTTAAAACGGGCTGGAATTATATTGGACGGCCCAGATGATGCTACTGGGCCTAATTCGGATAGGTCGTAAATGGGCGCTGGGTTAGCGGCTGTAAATGGGCTATATGCAAATAGGCCATTAACAGGCTTGCCGTGGGCCGGCCCGCCACCTTTTGACCAAGTCAAACGGGTCGGCCTTTTCACAGGAAAGGGCCTCTGTTGGGCTGTGCCACATGTCGATGTATCATAGGCACTTTGGGTCCAATGAGTGGATGACATCTGTCCCAACAGTGAGCCGACACGTGTTTCCTCCAGCCAATGATGATTTTACACGTGGAAAATCCCCATTGGTCGGGGCTGTTAATGGGTTATCGGATCCAAAACCAGACCCGATAGCTTAATGGCGTTCCTTTACGGTGGATGCCACGTGTCGGTCACCCTTGACGAAAGCACTTCTGTGACACGCGATTTATGTCATGGAAGTGGACACTTCCGTGATGATAATTTTGGTAATGTCATGGAACACTTCTACGACAGCACAGGTATGACTATCTTGATTCTGTCATAAAATTGTCATGGATGTACATGCATGATAGAAAACGTGACCTACTATGACAAACACGTATCATCGCGGAAGTGTATTTTTTTTGTAGTGACATCTGGGCGACAGCGACCTTGGGATGAGACCCGACATGAGCGCGAGTGTACTCGAGGTCGAACCCGACCACCTTGTATTTCTCCGCGGCAAGCAACAACTCCATGATGTGGATGATGTGCTCCACCCAGACCGGGTCGTTGGTGTACACCACCGAGAGGTCCATGAACCTTCTGTGGGTGTCCACCACAGCACGCATGGTGAACTGCTGCTCGTTGTCGGCAGCCGCTCAAAGCGCCATTGGAGCCATGCAGTATACCCTCTAAGAATTTCTCGTGGTGGGTATGCTTCTTGCAATGGTAGGGCATGATTGAAAGGTTGAAGAGACATAAGGGTAGGTTAAATGGCCATTGTAATAAATGGGGGTCGGCCAGCCTGTAATCGTCACGTCTTGTCACAGAGTTCATAGTGGAGGATTCCAGTGCACGCTTGACAACACCGCACCGCATGCATGGGCTCGAAGAGGCGCCAAATGTATCATCGGTGAGCATGTTCCCGCGCTATGATGCTGTTTACCGCGCAAGCTTCCCGCCCGGCTAGTTTGGCCACGCGTCGGCTAGAAGAGGGAAAATCGTGGGCGTTTATTAGCAAAAAGCTTTGTAGAAACGAAGTGTGTGGAATGACTTCGGTCATAAGTTTATCCTTGGGTGATGAGGTCAAAGTTACACAAAAAGGTGATGATGGACACTCAAGTGCGATAATTAATTCTGCGCTCTACAGTGCACACGGTGGAAGAAACCAACTGTGTGCAATAATGTCGAAGATCGCGGTCGAGTTAGCTATACAGATCGTGTGTTGTGAGATCGACAAGGTAAACTGATTCGAGAAAGGTTAATAAAATCTAAGACCATTTCATATTAAGGTCAAAATAGTGCTAGAAATATACGAGTCTCATACGATGCCATTTCAACGATTGTACCACAAAATCTCGAAATCTTACAAGGTTCAAATTCCAGAGTTATATGGCTCAAATTTGAATATTACAATGTTCAAACTGATATTAGAAATGAAATTCAGCTCATCAGCTGCAAATGCTCGTGCTGATCCGCTGAACATGGATATCAGAGAGGTTCAAACTAATATCACCGCTTCTGATTCTGGCTTCGAAACCTCACAATTTTTGCAAAGTGGTCAGCCACTGAGAAGTCATGTATGGGGTTGACACAATGACTTCCGATTACTCTGTCATCTGAAGGTCCAAAATGAAATTCAGCATTTTTGGAGCCTACTCCATTCTGCCACAGGCGCGGGCGCTGATCAACAAACCATTCATTTTTGCGAAATAAATGTAGGGAAAACCTCATTTCCTTTAGCACCCTTGCTCTATGAACAAAGAACCTAGCAAATATAATCTCTGGTAATGTCCCTCGGTAGGAGTTCAAAGTAATTTCTAAGAGATGCAGATCTAGGCATTTGACGTGATTGTTATATTGTATCACATTATCCACCACTGGGCCTAATCTTATATGCAAAAGAAGAAAATGTGTTAGTGCCTACATGCAGTTTTCAACATTACTACAGGCCTAGCTATTTGGTTTGTAGGATTTATAAAATGCACTAACATGCCATCTTCGATGTGACATGATTAACATGGGCATTTGATTACATTCTAGAAAAATGTAGCCTTCTTCACAAGAGGTTGGAGTGGATGAGAAGTTCCCTGAGAAAACTAGTACAGATGAATCCAAAGGAGAAATGCTTATTGATTGTAACCATATGGATCAAGCAACCAATATGGGGGGGCATATATGTACTGAAATCGTCCAAAAGAACCTTCAGAAATCGTAGTACATTGTCATTGTAAACCTGGAAAAAGGTATCACAAATTGAACTCCCTTATGGTTAACATTTAATAGGAAAGGAACATCACCTCGATATATAGCTTCTCCATGCACGGAAAGCATCTCAGGAAACTGAAAACTTGCTCCAGGGTGGGCCCGATAGATTCTAGTGCCAAGACCTTCACTGTGCACGGTTTCGAGGTCAAGCTTGTTGGAATCATTTTCTAAATGATAGGTGAACAAACATGTTCAATAGAAATAATGTTAATTTGTAGAAGGAGAGTTAGAAGGCAGTTGTTGTACCTGAACGGGTGTGGATCCAATAACTAGTTCGGAGCATTTGTCAGACGAGTAGCCCACCACTGTCAATTTGAAATGACATTGATTCTTGTTGGACCTTCTTGATCAACTACAAGTAATCTCTCAAGTGCAGGTGTGTCCTGGATGACCATACCGTGGTACATATCTTGTGATGTCTTCCTCTTGCACCAGCAACACACATAAATAGTCTAGAGAGTCATGGAGGTGATGTGGAAGGTACTCAACCCATTGATCGCTTGAAGACGAAGGAACTCGAGTGAAGTACAGCCACGGAGCAGGCGCTCCATGTCACCCTTTGAGAGGCAGACGGTGACAAGCTCGAGGTGCTTCAGTCGTGGTAGAATAAGAGTGGGTGCATCATTAAGGGGCGGGAAATGGAAGTTCCTGAACTTGGAGATGCGTAGCATGGGCACGAGGCGGAGTGCGGACGTTGGCAGTGACCGCATATGCCCATCATCAAAAGTGAGCTCATCGAGCTGATCTAGGGCGGGCGATCGGAACCAGTCATCAAGCTTGGCTCGGTCCTTACCGTTGGAACGGAACTTGCCCATTCTAAGGCCTTTGGTTGGGCCAAGGTGACTGCCGAGGATCTTGGAGAATGCATCCAAGCTTTTGCGATAGCCATGGCTGTAACACCCCGGACGTGATTTACCCAATATGTATTCCAACTCTTGCCGTTTCCGGCCTTAAGTTATTTTATTTTCTCAGGTTCGGGTTTTTGTCTCCGTGTGTTGTTGTCGTTGTCATGCATCTCATATCATGTCATCATGTGCATTGCATTTGCATACGTGTTCATCTCATGCATTCAAGCATTTTCCCCCCTTGTCCATTTTGCATTCCGGCGCTCCGTTCTCCTCCGGTGGTAATTTCTACCTTTCTTTCATGTGTGGGGATTAAACATTTCCGGATTGGACCGAGACTTGCCAAGCGGCCTTGTTTTACTACCGGTAGACCGCCTGTCAAGTTTCGTGCCATTTGGACTTCGTTTGATACTCCAATGGTTAACCGAGGGACCGAAAAGGCCTCATGTGTGTTGCAGCCCAACACCCCTCCAAGTTGGCCCAAAACCCACCAAAACCCTCTCCATCATCTAGAGCGTTCGATCACGATCGCGTGGCCGAAAACCGCACCTCATTTGGACACTCCAAGCTCCCTCTATGCCTATAAATAGGTCCTCCAAAAATCCGGATCTCCCCCGTCCAAACCCTAAAAAAATCCGTCTCCGCCGCCATCAGACACGTTCGAACGGAGCCGGACGCGTCCGCCCGATCCGCCACCACCAATCATCCGCCGCCACCTGTCCCGGGTGGGACCGCTTCGCCGCCGGTCCGCGCCAGGCCCGCGGGGCCCGGAGCAGGCCCTCCCGGCCCACGTCGCCCGCCGCCTCGCGACCGGAGCCGCCGCCCTCCTCCTCGAAGTCCGGCCTCCGCCTTGCGACCGGAGACGCTGCGTGCCACCGACGCCGGCCGGCGCAGGGGCGCCCGACCCAGCCCTCGCCGCGCTCCCCAACGGCCGCCCGCACCTTCCTCGCCGCCCTCCGGCTCCCGGCCGGCCGGATCCGGCGAGATCCGGCCCGGGAGCACCTCGCCGCGTCATCCCCACTCCGGCCACCTCCATTTTCCGGTGAACCTCGGGAAGCGCGCCGCGATCCAGATCTGATAGCTACAGTAAACCCTAACCGCGAAGTGGAATTTTCTTCCAAGTCCTCAAAATCTCAGATCCATATGCTCATGTTCATCGTGCTATAACTTTGCATCTGTAGCTCTGTTTTGGGCATATAGTATATCAAAATGTTCGTCTCAGAGAGTACATCATTTCATTCCATTGGATCATTTTCATTTGAGTTCATTTTGATGCCCGAAATGCTGTTAGAAGAGTGCTACTTGAGATAATTGTCAGATCTGCTGCTCCATTTAGATATTTGTCATTTTTGCCATGATTATTGTGTGCCTGATATGCCCTGGTGCTCTACATATATTTTGTTAAGGGTTCTGCCCTCTTTCCATAGGTGCAACCCATATATTTTTGTGATGTGTATGGTGACTAGCACGAGCTTGCAAAGTGAGGCACTTGGTAATGCTGATTTCAGGGATTCCACCAAGTCCTTGACCTGTTTATCTCATATGGCCATATGTTCATGTTGTTTCCGAGTGATCCGTGCCTCTTTTGAGGATGATCAGTAAGGTTGTTTGGTTAATCATGTAGTGCTCTATCCATCCATGTCTTTGTTTGCAATTATGGAGCACCCTAGCTTGAGTCAATCGAGCTCTACTTTTGCTACTTCGTGAATCTGGGCAGATTGTCTACTTGTTAGCAATTTTGCCGAGGATGTTGTAGTTGATCTGTGCATGCTATGCTATTGTTCTTGCCATGTATAGCTTGCATTTTGTGTATTCTTGATGGGTGTATGCTTTCATTATCATGACTTGCTCTGTGGTGAGTGCATCGAGCTCGTAAACATGCCTACTTGATATCTGTTTTCAGCATGCTCCAGTTTTCACTAAGTCTGAGAACTGATTATGTTTTTGCCATGTTCACATGCTTGCAATTGTATTTTCTGATCCCTTTTGGCTCAAGGTCACTAAGGGACTTTTGTTAAGCTCTTTGAGTAGCTCCATGCCATGCTTTACTTTGCCATGTTCAGGTCCTGTAGCATATAGTTTTGTTGCTCCAAAGTGTGCTATCTGATCTGAAATTCCAGACAAGTGTTAATTTCACTAAGTCTGAGATCTGTTTGCCATATGCATTTTTGCCATGCTTGTTTGAACCTGTTAATGGATGAATTGGTCGTAGATCAGTGCTAGACTTTTGTTAAGCATCATGAATTCATCCCTGCCATGTATTTTTATGCCATGTTTGGGTGCTGTAGCATGTTCATCTCATTGCATTTAGATGGCTACTTGCTGTAAATCTCAGAACGTGGTCATATTTGAATTGCTTGCCATTTCCAAACCGTAACTCCAATTCCGGCGTTCTTTATATCGTTGTCAAGCGATTTCATCTCGTCTTTCCAGTGGCACACTTGGATTCCCAAGTTGAGGCCAGGTTCTTGCATCCCTTGTCAAATCTTGCATATGCATCCCGCATCGCATCCCGCATAGCATACTATCTTTGCAACATATCGTTTGAGCTTTGCACGTGGTTGATTGTTCCCTTGTTGCTTGTTTGTCTTGATTGGGTAGAGCCGGGAGACGAGTTCGCTAATGAGGAGCCCGTTGAGTTTGCTTTCGAGGATCCAGTCAACTCTAACAACTTTGCAGGCAAGATGATCATACCCTCGAAATCACTACTATCTTTGCTTTGCTAGATGCTCGCTCTTTTGCTATGCCAATGCTACGATGCCTACCACTTGCTTTCAAGCCTCCCAAATTGCCATGTCAAACCTCTAACCCACCATGTCCTAGAAAACCGTTGATTGGCTATGTTACCGCTTTGCTCAGCCCCTCTTATAGCGTTGCTAGTTGCAGGTGAAGATTGGAGACCGTTCCTTGTTGGAACATTTATTTACCTGTTGGGATATCATTATATTGCCTTGTTATCTTAATGCATCTATATACTTGGTAAAGGGTGGAAGGCTCGGCCTCTCGCCTAGTGTTTTGTTCCACTCTTGCCGCCCTAGTTTCCGTCATATCAGTGTTATGTTCCCGGATTTTTGCGTTCCTTTCGCGGTTGGGTTATAATTGGAACCCCTTGATAGTTCGCCTTGATTAAAGCTTTTCCAGCAATGCCCGACCTAGGTTTTACCATTTGCCACCTAGCCTCTTTTTCCCTTGGGTTTCCGGAGCCCGAGGGTCATCTTATT
>NC_041390.1:233723638-233763347 GCF_002162155.2 Triticum dicoccoides
CTTGAGGGTTGGTTTTACTCGTAGGATGTCTCATCTGAGTGTGCCCTGAGAACGAGATATGTGCAGCTCCTATCGGGATTTGTCGGCACATTTGGGCGGTGTTGCTGGTCTTGTTTTAACCTGTCGAAGTGTCTTGAAGAACCGAGGTACCGAGTCTGATCGGAACGTCTCGGGAGGAGGTCTATTCCTTCGTTGACCGTGAGAGCTTGTCATGGGCTAAGTTGGGACTCCCCTGCAGGGATTTGAACTTTCGAAAGCCATGCCTACGGTTATGGGCAGATGGGAATTTGTTAATGTCCGGTTGTAGATAACTTGAACCTTAACTTAATTAAAATGAATCAACAGTGTGAGTTACCGTGATGGTCTCTTCTCGGCGGAGTCCGGGAAGTGAACACGGTGTTGGAGAAATGCTTGCGCAGGTTGCCCTCTAGTTTCTCGCTCGCACCTTGCCTCCTCTTCTCGCTCTCTTTTGCGAACAGGATAGCCACCATATTTGCTAGTCGCTTGCTGCAGCTCCACATATTTACCTTGCCTTACCTATTAAGCTTAAATAGTCTTGATCGCGAGGGTGCGAGATTGCTGAGTCCCTGTGGCTCACAGATTACTATCACACCAGATGCAGGGCCTGATGATTCCGCTCCAGGTGACGCGCTCGAGCTCAAGTGGGAGTTCGACGAGGACTCTCAATGATACTATGTTTCCTTTCCTGATGATCAATAGTGGTGCCCAGTTGGGGGTGATCGGGTCCGTGTCGCATGTTGGGTTATCTTTTATTTTGGCGCCGTAGTCAGGCCATGAGTGTTTGAATGATGTAATGTTATTTATGTACCTTGATTGACGTGGCGAGTGTAAGCCAATTATGTTATCTCTCCTATTATTAACTATATATTACATGGGATGTTGTGATGATTGCCTAACTTGTGACATTGCTTTCAATGCGGTTATGCCTCTAAGTCGTGCCTCGACACGTGGGAGATATAGCCGCATCGAGGGCATTACAAGTTGCTAATCAGAGCCTTCCCCGACCTTAGGAGCCCCATTGCTTGATCATTTTTAGCGGCCGAGTTGTGTCTAGAAAAAAATGTTTTAAGTCATTTAGGAATTATATATCGGAGAGTTTAGGAATTCTTTTTACTTCCCAGTCTCCTCATCGCCCTGGTAAGGCATCCTGACGTAGAGTTTTGACTCTTCTCTTCTCAAATTTCACTAAAAAAATTTAGGATCACGCGGGTATCTTGGAATCATTCCGATGGTATTATGACGAGAACATTGTATTGGTGCCTCCTGTCAGGGGTTTTGTGGAAGTGTCCCGGGGAGTTGAGCTCTGAGGTGTTGTCGTCGTAATTTTATCGTTGCAGTTCTGGAATACCTGAGTTTAGTATGCCGACATTGAAAATCTCTTTTATGCAGTTCATTGGTGAGATAACCTCGACGCCACCCAGTACTGGGGCGGGAGTTTGGGAGTATCGCCATAACTTGTATAACAGATGCTTTTCGAAGGTTGAGGTAGATGGGTTCTGAAGTTTTCTCGGTTATGTGTTGAAGGATGGATACAGCTGGATGTAGGATTTGCTAGATTTGGGTGAGATATTATGCTTCCCCTGTATCCCCAACACCTGATTGCATAACCGGAAAGGTTCGGGAGTTTCATAGGTGGGAATTCTTGTAGCTCTAGTTCTTCTTCCACGGATATTTGGTTTGAGATTGGGATTTCTTACCGATTATTCATTCTTGATCCGTACCTTGTTGATTTATTTCTCTACCTAAATTCTACGTGGCTTCTCAATTTATGGATATGTGACCATTTCAAGAGGAATGCATTCGTTCATTTTGTTCGGATGTGAAGACTTTATGTTGCAATTTTCATTCCATTGGATTCAGCTTCATTTTATCTGTCTATGTGCTAACGGTGGTCAACCTCTTCAGGATGGCTCCCGCTAAGAGCACCAATCAGAATCAGAATCAAGATCCGCCACCACCTCCACCTCCTCCGGAGGCATGGCAAGCTGTGATGGCCGCAACCAATGCAAACACACAGTTGATCATGCAAATTCTTCAAGAGTGCAATCAAGGAAACCAAGGGAACCAAGGTAACAATCAGAATCACGTTGCTACACTCAACCAGTTCCTTGCTAACGGGCCAAAGACTTTCAGCAATTGTGTTGAGGCAACCGATGCTGACGATTGGCTAGTGGATCTGTGTAAGCATTTCGAGTGCAGTAACGTCAGGCCTGAGGACTTCGTCAAGTTCGCTTCCTTCCAACTCAAAGATCAAGCTGCAGAATGGTTCCAGCAGTACAAGGACTCCAGAGGTGGACGTGTGATCACTTGGGATGAATTCCGTCAAGATTTCAGAGCTCACCATATCCCTCAGAGCGTGGTTGAAAGCAAGCGTGAGGAATTCCGCAACCTGAAGCAAGGCTCTTTGTCTGTCTATGACTACAACAAGTTGTTTCAGAAGCTCGCCTGCTTTGCCAAGCAGGACGTCCCTGATGAGAAGAGCATGATATACCAGTTCAGGGGTGGTCTCAGAGAAGAAATTCAGCTAGCCCTTGTTCTCTTTGATCCCTTGAGGTACGATGAGTTCTACAACATGGCATTGAAGCAAGAGGCTGCTCAACTGAGGTGTGATGCTTCCAAGAAGCGAGTCAGAGATGCTACTCCTTCTTCCTCTACTCAAGTGGCCAAGCAACAGAAGTATTGGCTTCCTCCCCCTCCGTTCCGTCAGCCGTATCAGCAGAAGAGCAAAGGTGGCAGTGGATCTTCCCACCCACCCAACCCTGGCTTTTAGAACAAGATTTTGTCTCAAGCTCCAAGATCGAGTGCTCCGTACCACCGCCCACTTTCAGAGGTCACGTGCAACAAGTGCCAACAGAAGGGTCACTATGCCAACAAGTGTCTCAACCAGAGGCGTCTTCCTCCTCCTCCTCCTGTGAGATCGGCAAGTACAGCTGTGGTCAAGCATAACCCCAAGTACGCCATGGTCAATTTGATGAATGCAGCTCAGGCAGAGGACTCGTCAGATGTCATCATGGGTAACCTTCCTGTTAACGATGTTCCTACAAAAGTACTTTTTGATACCGGTGCATCGCATTCTTTCTTCTCATGCCCTTTTGCATCAAAGCACAATGTTGATACTGAGATCATGCCCAAAGTCATGCAAGTTGTTTCTCCCGGCAAGCTTTTGACTTCTAGTTTGGTTGCTCCCGATATCTCTATCACGTTGGGCGACTACAAGTTTCTTTATTCTCCGGTGGTTCTTGGCAACTTGGATATTGATCTTATTCTCAGGATGGATTGGCTTTCTAAGCACAAGGCACATCTTGATTGTGCAGCCAGGTAGATTCAATTGACTCATTCGTCTGAGGATGTAATTGTCTTTGCCGCTCGTGATGATACCATCCGTCTGTTTTCTCTCAATGAGAAGGGTGAACTGGATGCTATCTCGCAGATTCCAGTCGTTTGCGAATATCAAGACGTCTTTCCAGAAGAGCTCCCAGGAATGTCTCCGCACCAGCCAGTTGAATTCATCATCGATCTTGAGCCTGGCACGGAACCAGTGTGCAAGCGTCCTTACAAGCTCGGACCTGAAGAGTTGAAGGAGCTGAAGAAGCAACTCGATATTCAAGAGAGAATGGGTCTCATCTGGCCTAGTTCTTCTCCGTGGGGTTGTGGTGTTCTTTTTGTGAAGAAGAAGGATGGAACGGACCGACTTTGTGTTGATTACCGTCCATTGAAATAGAAGACCATCAAGAACAAATACCCACTTCCCAACATCAACGAGCTATTCGAACAACTCAAAGGTGCCCAAGTATTCTCCAAGCTTGATCTCCGTATGGGTTATCATCAGATTCGAGCAAGATATTCCCAAGACGGCTTTCAGGACAAGCTATGGGTCATACGAATACACGGTCATGTCTTTTGGCCTCGTCAACGCTCCTCCGACTTTCTCCCGCATGATGAACTTCATCTTCAACGCATACACCAATGACTTCGTTTTGGTCTATCTCGACGACATTCTGGTTTTCTCGAAGAACAAGGAAGATCATGCCAAGCACTTGTGTTTGGTACTCGATAAGTTGAGGGAACACAAGTTCTACGCCAAGTTCTCCAAGTGCGAATTTTGGCTCGATGAGGTTCTTTATCTTGGTCATATCATCTCTGCCAAGGGCATTGTGGTAAATCCTGAGAAGGTGTCTGCAATTGTGAATTGGGAACCTCCTCAGAACGTGAAGCAACTCCGTAGCTTCCTCGGTCTCGCAAGCTATTGCCGAAGATTCGTTGAAAACTTTTCTAAGATCGCGAAGCCTCTCTCAAATCTTCTCCAGAAGCATGTCAAGTACGTTTGGTCTCTGGAGTGTGACATTGCTTTCAACACTTTGAAAGAGAAATTGATCACTACTCCAGTTCTGACTCCGCCTGATGAATCCAAGCCGTACGAGGTCTTTTGTGATGCCTCTCTCCAAGGTCTTGGCGCAATGTTGATGCAAGAGAAGAAAGTTGTTGCTTATACCTCTCGCCAGTTGAAGCCTAATGAGAAGAACTACCCCACTCATGATCTCGAGTTGGCGGCAGTTGTGCATGCTCTTTTGACTTGGAGACATCTCTTATTGGGAAGAAAAGTGGACATTTTCACTGATCACAAGAATCTCAAGTACATCTTTACTCAGCCTAATCTCAACCTCAGGCAAACTCGATGGGTCGAAATGATTCAAGAGTGTAATCCGAGTATCGAGTATACTCCAGGCAAGGCCAATGTGATTGCTGATGCATTGAGCAGAAAGGCTTATTGCAATAGTCTGATTCTCAAGCCTTATCAACCCGAGCTTTGTGAAGCTTTCCGCAAACTTAATCTGCAAGTTGTTCCTCAAGGTTTCCTCGCCAACCTTCAAGTCTCTCCTACCTTGGAAGACCAGATTCGCCTAGGCCAGCTTATTGATGCTATGGTGAAAAAGGTGAAGATTGGGATTGCCAAGAGTCAACCCAAGTACAAGTGCTACCGCCTTGATGACAAGGATACTCTCTTCTTCGAGGATCGTATTGTTGTACCCAAAGGTGACCTCCGTAAAGTGATCATGAACGAGGCTCACAATTCTCTCCTCTCCATCCACCCTGGGAGCACGAAGATGTATCAGGACCTCAAGCAGGCTTATTGGTGGACTCGAATGAAGCGCGAGATTGCTCAATTCGTGAATGAGTGTGATGTCTACAGAAGAGTGAAGGCAGAACACCAAAGGCCAGCTGGTCTCCTCCAACCTCTTGCCATTCCAGAATGGAAGTTTGACCACATTGAGATGGACTTTGTGCCTGGGTTTCCAAAGTCCAAGCGTGGCAATGATGCTATATTCATTGTCATCGACAAACTCACTAAAGTGGCTCACTTTCTGCCTATCAAAGAGTCAATCACTGAAGCTCAATTGGCGGAGCTATATACCTCTCTAATTGTCTCTCTACACGGTACTCCACAAGTGATCTCTTCAGACCATGGCAGCATCTTTACCTCCAAGTTTTGGGATTCTTTTCAGAAGGCCATGGGCACCAACATCCGCTTCAGCACAGCTTTCCATCCTCAAACTAGCGGTCAAGTCGAGCGTGTCAACCAGATTCTTGAAGATATGCTCAGGGCTTGTGTGATCTCCTTCGGCATGAAGTGGGAGGATTGTCTTCCTTATGCTGAATTCTCCTACAACAACAGTTTTCAAGCAAGTTCGGGCAAGGCCCCTTTTGAAATTCTATATGGCAGGAAGTGTCGTACCCCTCTCAACTGGTCTGAAACCGGTGAACGTCGGCTTTTGGGAAATGACTTAATCACAGAGGCAGAGGAAATGTGCAAAGTCATTCGAGATAACCTCAAAGCAGCCCAATCCCGTTAGAAGAGCTACTACGACAGTAAGCACCGTGATTTGGCTTTCGAGATCGGAGATCATGTTTACCTCCGCGTCTCTCCTATGAAAGGTACTCGTCGCTTCGGTATCAAAGGGAAGCTTTCCCCCAGATATGTGGGACCTTTCAAGATTGTCAGCAAGAGAGGCGATCTTGCCTATCAACTCGAGCTTCCTTCAAACTTTGCAAATGTTCATGATGTGTTCCATGTCTCTCAGCTTCGAAAGTGCTTCAAGACTCCTGACCGCACCGTCAACTTCGAGGACATTGAGCTCCAGGAAGATCTCTCCTATCATGAGCACCCCGTTGCTATTCTTGAAGAGACTGAACGCAAGACTCGCAACAAGTCAATCAAATTCCTCAAAGTAAAGTGGTCACACCATTCCGACCGTGAAGCTACCTGGGAACGCGAGGATCACCTCCGTTCTGAGTACCCGGCATTCTTTCAGTCCTAGATCTCGGGACGAGATCCTTTCGTAGTGGTGGAGTGTTGTAACTGTTGGGGAACGTAGTAGAAATTCAAAATTTTCCTACGTGTCACCAAGATCTATCTATGGAGAGACCAGCAACGAGTAGAAGGAGAGTGCATCTACATACCCTTGTAGATCGCTAAGAAGAAACGTTCAAGTGAACGGGGTTGATGGAGTCGTTCTCGTCGTGATTCAAATCACCGATGATCAAGTGCCGAACGGACGGCACCTCCGCGTTCAACACACGTACAGCCCGGTGACGTCTCCCACGCCTTGATCCAGCAAGGAGAGAGGGAGAGGTTGAGGAAGACTCCATCCAACAGCAGCACAACGGCGTGGTGGTGATGGAGGAGCGTGGCAATCCAGCAGGGCTTCGCCAAGCACCATGGGAGAGGAGGAGTAGGGAGAGAGGTAGGGCTGCACCAAGAGGGATAGAACTCATGTGTATGGCAGCCCCAAACCTCATCTATATATAGGGGGAAGGGGGGGCTGCGCCCCCTTTAGGGTTTCCCACCCCCAAGGGGTGCGGCCAGCCCTAGATGGCAAAGGGGAGGCGGCCAAGGGGGGAGAGGAGAGGGAGGCGCACCAATATGGGCCTTAAGGCCCATCTGGACTAGGGTTTGCCCCCTCCCACTCTCCCTTGCACCTTGCACCCTTGTGGGGGGCGCACCAGCCCTCCTAGGGGCTGGTCCCCTCCCACACTTGGCCCACGCAACCTTCTGGGGCAGGTGGCCCCACTTGGTGGACCCCCGGGACCCTCCCGGTGGTCCCGGTACATTACCGATATCGCCCGAAACTTTTCCGGTGACCAAAACAGGACTTCCCATATATAAATCTTTACCTCCGGACCATTCCGGAACTCCTCGTGATGTCCGGGATCTCATCCGGGACTCCGAACAACATTCGGTAACCACATACAAACTTCCTTTATAACCCTAGCGTCATCGAACCTTAAGTGTGTAGACCCTACGGGTTCGGGAGACATGCAGACATGACCGAGACGTTCTCCGGTCAATAACCAACAGCGGGATCTGGATACCCATGATGGCTCCCACATGTTCCACGATGATCTCATCGGATGAACCACGATGTCAAGGACTTAATCAATCCCGTATTCAATTCCCTTTGTCTATCGGTATGTTACTTGCCCGAGACTCGATCGTCGGTATCCAATACCTTGTTCAATCTCGTTACCGGCAAGTCACTTTACTCGTTCCGTAACACATCATCCCGTGATCAACTCCTTGGTCACATTGCGCATATGATGATGTCCTACCGAGTGGGCCCAAAGATACCTCTCCGTTTACACGGAGTGACAAATCCCAGTCTCGATCCGCATAAAACAATAGATACTTTCGGAGATACCTGTAGTGCACCTTTATAGTCACCCAGTTACGTTGTGACGTTTGATACACCCAAAGCACTCCTACGGTATCCAGGAGTTACACGCTCTCATGGTCAAAGGAAGAGATACTTGACATTGGCAAAGCTCTAGCAAACGAACTACACGATCTTTTGTGCTAGTCTTAGGATTGGGTCTTGTCCATCACATCATTCTCCTAATGATGTGATCCCGTTATCAACGACATCCAATGTCCATAGCCAGGAAACCATGACTATACAACGAGCTAGTCAACTAGAGGCTCACTAGGGACATATTGTGGTCTATGTATTCACACGTGTATTACGATTTCCGGATAATACAGTTATAGCATGAATAAAAGACTATTATCATGAACAAAGAAATATAATAATAACACTTTTATTATTGCCTCTAGGGCATATTTCCAACAGTCTCCCACTTGCACTAGAGTCAATAATCTAGTTCACATCACCATGTGATTAACACTGACAGGTCACATCACCATGTGACCAACATCCAAAGAGTTTACTAGTGTCACTAAACTAGTTCACATCATCATGTGATCAAGACTCAATGAGATCTGGGGTTTGGTCATGTTCTGCTTGTGAGAGAGGTTTTAGTCAACGGGTCTGAACCTTTCAGATCCGTGTGTGCTTTACAAATCTCTATGTCATCTCCTAGATGTAGCTCCCACGTTCTATTTAGAGCTATTCCAAATAACTGTTCTACTTGGAGCTATTCTAAATTATTCCTCCATTATATGTATCCGGTCTCTCTATTCAGAGCTATCCGGATAGGTGTCAAGCTTGCATCGACATAACCCTTTACGACGAACTCTTTTACCACCTCCATAATCGAGAAAATTCCTTAGTCCACTAGTTACTAAGGATAACTTTGACCGCTGTCCTGTGAGCCATTCTTGGATCACTCTTGTACCCCTTGACTGACTCATGGCAAGGCACACTTCAGGTGCGGTACACAGCATAGCATACTGAAGAGCCTACGTCTTAAGCATAGGGGACGACCTTCGTCCTTTCTCTCTATTCTGCCGTGGTCGAGCTTTAAGTCTTAACTTCGTACCTTACAACTCAGGCAAGAACTCCTTCTTTGACTGGTCCATCTTGAACACCTTCAAGATCATGTCAAGGTATGTGCTCATTTGAAAGTATTATTAAGAATTTTGATCTATCCTTATAGATCTTGATGCTCAATGTTCAAGTAGCTTAATCCAGGCTTTCCATTGAAAAACACCTTTCAAATAACCCTATATGCTTTCTAGAAATTCTACATCATTTCTGATCATCAATATGTCAACAACATATACTCATCAGAAATTCTATAGTGCTCCCACTCACTTCTTTGGAAATACAAGTTTCTCATAAACTTTGTACAAACCCAAAATCTTTGATCATCATCAAAGCATACATTCCAACTCCGAGATGCTCACTCCAGTCCTTAGAAGGATCGCTGGAGCTAGCATAACTTTTAGCATCCTTAGGATCGACAAAAACTTTCTGATTGTATTACATACAACCTTTCCTTACGAAAACTGGTAAGGAAACTCGTTTTGATATCCATCTGCCAGATTTCATAAATGCAGCTAATGCTAACATGAATCCGACGGACTTAAGCATCGCTACGTATGAGAAAATCTCATCGTAGTCAACTCCTTGAACTTGTGAAAAACTCTTCGCCACAAGTCGAGCTTCATAGATGGTGACATTACCATCCACGTCCGTATTCTTCTTAAAGATCCATTTATCTCAATGGCTTGCCGGTCATCGGGCAAGTCCACCAAAGTCCATGCTTTGTTCTGATACATGAATCCTATCTCGGATTTCATGGCTTCTAACCATTCGTCAGAATTTGGGCCCACCATCGCTTCTCCATAGCTCGTAGGCTCATTGTTGTCTAGCAACATGACTTCCAAGACAGGATTACGTACCACTCTGAAGTAGTACGCATCCTTGTCATCCTACGAGGTTTGGTAGTGACTTGATCCGAAGTTTCATGATCACTATCATAAGCTTCCACTTCAATTGGTGTAGGTGCCACAGGAACAACTCCCTGTGCCCTGTCACACACTAGTTGAAGAGACCGTTCAATAACCTCATCAAGTCTCCACCATCCTCCCACTCAACTCTTTCGAGAGAAACCTTTCCTCGAGAAAGGACCCGATTCTAGAAACAATTCATATTGCTTTCGGATCTGAATTAGGAGGTATACCCAACTGTTTTGGGTGTCCTATGAAGATGTATTTTATCCGCTTTGGGTTCGAGCTTATCAACCTGAAACTTTTTCATATAAGCGTCGCAGCCCCAAACTTTTAAGAAACGACAACTTAGGTTTCTCTAAACCATAATTCATACGGTGTCATCTCATCGGAATTACGTGGTGCCCTATTTAAAGTGAATGTGGTTGTCTCTAATGCCTATCCCATGAACGATAGTGGTAATTCGATAAGAGACATCATGGTACGCACCATATCCAATAGGGTGCAACTATGATGTTCGGACACACCATCACATTATGGTGTTCCAGGCGGTATTAATTGCGAAACAATTTCCACAATGTCTTAATTGTGTGCCAAAACTCGTAACTCAGATATTCATCTCTATGATCATATCATAGACATTTTATCCTCTTGTCACAATGATCTGCTACTTCACTCTGAAATTACTTGAACCATTCAATAATTCAGACTTGTGTTTCATCAAGTAAATATTCTCAACATCTACTCGAATCATCTGTGAAGTAAGAACATAACGATATTCACTGCATACCTCAGCACTCATTGGACTGGACACATCAAAATGTGTTACTTCCAACAAGTTGCTATCTTGTTCCATCTTATTGAAAACGAGGCTTTTCAGTCATCTTGCCCATGTGCTATGATTTGCATATCTCAAGTGGTTCAAAATCAAGTGAGTCCAAATGATCCATCTATATGGAGTTTCTTCATGCATAAACACCAATGGACATGGTTTGCATGTCTCAAACTTTTCAAAAACGAGTGAGTCCAAAGATCCATCAACATGGAGCTTCTTCATGCGTTTTACACCAATATGACTTACATGGCAGTGCCACAAGTAAGTGGTACTATCATTACTATCTTATATCTTTTGGCATGAAAATGTGTATCACTACGATCGAGATTCAATAAACCATTTATTTAGGTGCAAGACCATCGAAGGTATTATTCAAATAAATAGAGTAACCATTATTCTCCTTAAATGAATAACCGTATTGCGATAGACATAATCCAATCATGTCTATGCTCAACGCAAACACCAATCTCGGTGGTAGAGGGAGCGTGCGATGCTTGATCACATCAACCTTGGAAACACTTCCAACACATATCGTCAGCTCACCTTTAGCTAGTCTCCTTTTATTTCGTAGCTTTTTTTATTTCGAGTTACTAACACTTAGCAACTGAACCGGTATCTTAATACCCTGGTGCTACTAGGAGTACTAGTAAAGTACACATTAACATAATGTACATCCAATATACTTCTATCGACCTTGCCAGCCTTCTCATCCACCAAGTATCTAGGGTAATCTTGCTCTAGTGGTTGTTCCCCTTATTACAGAAGCACTTAGTCTCGGGTTTGGGTTTAACCTCGGGTTTCTTCATTAGAGCAGCAGCTGATTTGCCGTTTCATGAAGTATCCCTTCTTGCCCTTGCCCTTCTTGAAACTAATGGTTTTATTAACCATCAACGATTGATGCTCCCTTTTGATTTCTACTTTCGCGGAGTCAAACATCGCGAATATCTCAAGGATCATCATATATGTCCTTGATATATTATAGTTCATCACGAAGCTCTAGCAGCTTGGTGGTAATGACTTCGGAGGAACTATCAATATTTCATCTGGAAGATCAACTCCCACTTGATTCAAGTGATTGTTGCACTCAGACAATCTGAGCACAAGCTCAACAATTAAGCTTCTCTCCTTAGTTTGCAGGCTAAGAAAATCGTCGGAGGTCTTATACCTCTTGACGTGGGCACGAGCCTGAAATCCCAATTTCAGCCCTCGAAACATCTCATATGTTCCGTGACGTTTCGAAAACGTCTTTGGTGCCTCTACTTAAACCATTTAACTGAACTATCACGTAGTTATCAAAACGTGTATGTTCGATGTTCGAAACATCCACAAACGATGTTTGGGGTTCAGCACACTAAGCGGTGCATTAAGGACATAAGCTTTCTACTGATCGCATAATCGCTACTGTCAACTTTCAACTATATTTTCTCTAGGAACATATCTAAAACAGTAGAACTAAAGCGCGAGCTATGACATAATTTGCAAAAAGGTCTTTTAACTATGTTCAAGATAATTAAGTTCATCTTATGAACTCCCACTCAGATAGACATCCCTCTGGTCATCTAAGTGATTACATGATCCGAGTCAACTAGGCCGTGTCCGATCATCACGTGAGACGGACTAGTCATCATCGGTGAACATCTTCATGTTGATCGTATCTGCTATACGACTCATGCTCGACCTTTCGGTCTCCGTGTTCCGAGGCCATGTCTGTACATGCTAGGCTCGTCAAGTTAACTCTAAGTGTTTTCGCTGTGTAAAACTGTCTTACACCCGTTGTATGTGAACGTAAGAATCCATCACACCCGATCATCACGTGGTGCTTAGAAGCGACGAACTGTAGCAACGGTGCACAGTTAGGGGAGAACACTTCTTGAAATTGTTGTAAGGGATCATCTTATTTACTACCGTCGTTCTAAGCAAACAAGATGCATAAACATGATAAACATCACATGCAATCAAATAGAGTAGTGACATGATATGGCCAATATCATATAGCTCCTTTGATCTTCATCTTCGGGGCTCCATGATCATCTTGTCACCGGCATGACACCATGATCTCCATCATCATGATCTCCATCATCGTGTCTTCATGAAGTTGTCACGCCAACGACTACTTCTACTTCTATGACTAACGCGTTTAGCAATAAAGTAAAGTAGTTTACATGGTGTTCTTCAATGACACGCAGGTCATACAATAAATAAAAACAACTCCTATGGCTCCTGCCGGTTGTCATACTCATCGACATGCAAGTCGTGAATCCTATTACAAGAACATGATCAATCTCATACATCACATATATCATTCATCACATCCTTTTGGCCATATCACATCACATAGCATACCCTGCAAAAACAAGTTAGACGTCCTCTAATTGTTGTTTGCATGTTTTACGTGGCTGCTATGGGTTTCTAGCAAGAACGTTTCTTACCTACGCAAAACCACAACGTGATATGCCAATTGCTATTTACCCTTCATAAGGACCCTTTTCATCGAATCCGTTCCGACTAAAGTGGGAGAGACTGGCACCCGCTAGCCACCTTATGCACCAAGTGCATGTCAATCGGTGGAACCTGTCTCACGTAAGAGTACGTGTAAGGTCGGTCCGGGCCGCTTCATCCCACAATACCGTCGAAACAAGATTGGACTAGTAACGGTAAGCATATTGAACAAAATCAACACCCACAACTACTTTGTGTTCTACTCGTGCAAAGAATCTACGCAATATACCTAGCTCATGATGCCACTGTTGGGGAACGTAGCAGAAATTCAAAATTTTCCTACGTGTCACCAAGATCTATCTATGGAGAGACCAGCAACGAGTAGAAGGAGAGTGCATCTACATACCCTTGTAGATCGCTAAGCGGAAACGTTCAAGTGAACGGGGTTGATGGAGTCGTTCTCGTCGTGATTCAAATCACCAATGATCAAGTGCCGAACGGACGGCACCTCCGCGTTCAACACACGTACAGCCCGGTGACGTCTCCCACGCCTTGATCCAACAAGGAGAGAGGGAGAGGTTGAGGAAGACTCCATCCAACAGCAGCACAACGGCGTGGTGGTGATGGAGGAGCGTGGCAATCCAGCAGGGCTTCGCCAAGCACCATGGGAGAGGAGGAGTAGGGAGAGAGGTAGGGCTGCACCAAGAGGGATAGAACTCATGTGTATGGCAGCCCCAAACCTCATCTATATATAGGGGGAAGGGGGGGTTGCGCCCCCTTTAGGGTTTCCCACCCCCAAGGGGTGCGGCCAGCCCTAGATGGCAAAGGGGAGGCGGCCAAGGGGGGAGAGGAGAGGGAGGCGCACCAATATGGGCCTTAAGGCCCATCTGGACTAGGGTTTGCCCCCTCCCACTCTCCCTTGCGCCTTGAACCCTTGTGGGGTGCGCACCAGCCCTCCTAGGGGCTGGTCCCCTCCCACACTTGGCCCACGCAACCTTCTGGGGCAGGTGGCCCCACTTGGTGGACCCCCGGGACCCTCCCGGTGGTCCCGGTACATTACCGATATCGCCGGAAACTTTTCCGGTGACCAAAACAGGACTTCCCATATATAAATCTTTACCTCCGGACCATTTCGGAACTCCTCGTGACGTCCGGGATCTCATCCGGGACTCCGAACAACATTCGGTAACCACATACAAACTTCCTTTATAACCCTAGCGTCATCGAACCTTAAGTGTGTAGACCCTACGGGTTCGGGAGACATGCAGACATGACCGAGACGTTCTCCGGTCAATAACCAACAGCGGGATCTGGATACCCATGATGGCTCCCACATGTTCCACGATGATCTCATCGGATGAACCACGATGTCAAGGACTTAATCAATCTCGTATTCAATTCCCTTTGTCTAGCGGTATTGTACTTGCCCGAGATTCGATCGTCGGTATACCGATACCTTGTTCAATCTCGTTACCGGCAAGTCTCTTTACTCGTTCCGTAACACATCATCCCGTGATCAACCCCTTGGTCACATTGTGCACATTATGATGATGTCCTACCGAGTGGGCCCAGAGATACCTCTCCGTTTACACGGAGTGACAAATCCCAGTCTCGATCCGCATAAAACAATAGATACTTTCGGAGATACCTGTAGTGCACCTTTATAGTCACCCAGTTACGTTGTGACGTTTGATACACCCAAAGCACTCCTACGGTATCCAGGAGTTACACGCTCTCATGGTCGAAGGAAGAGATACTTGACATTGGCAAAGCTCTAGCAAATGAACTACACGATCTTTTGTGCTAGTCTTAGGATTGGGTCTTGTCCATCACATCATTCTCCTAATGATGTGATCCCGTTATCAACGACATCCAATGTCCATAGCCAGGAAACCATGACTATCTGTTGATCACAACGAGCTAGTCAACTAGAGGCTCACTAGGGACATATTGTGGTCTATGTATTCACACGTGTATTACGATTTCCGGATAATACAGTTATAGCATGAATAAAATACTATTATCATGAACAAAGAAATATAATAATAACACTTTTATTATTGCCTCTAGGGCATATTTCCAACAGTAACACCCCGGACGTGATTTACCCAATATGTATTCCATCTCTTGCCGTTTCCGGTCTTAAGTTATTTTATTTTCTCGGGTTCGGGTTTTTGTCTCCGTGTGTTGTTGTCGTTGTCATGCATCTCATATCATGTCATCATGTGCATTGCATTTGCATATGTGTTCATCTCATGCATTCGAGCATTTTCCCCGTTGTCCGTTTTGCATTCCGGCGCTCCGTTCTCCTCCGGTGGTCATTTCTACCTTTCTTTTGTGTGTGGGGATTAAACATTTCAGGATTGGACCGAGACTTGCCAAGCAGCCTTGTTTTACTACCGGTAGACCGCCTGTCAAGTTTCGTGCCATTTGGACTTCGTTTGATACTCCAACGGTTAACCGAGGGACCGAGAAGGCCTCGTGTGTGTTGCAGCCCAACACCCCTCCAAGTTGGCCCAAAACCCACCAAAACCCTCTCCATCATCTAGAGCGTTCGATCACGATCGCGTGGCCGAAAACCGCACCTCATTTGGACACTCCTAGCTCCCTCTATGCCTATAAATAGGTCCTCCTCCAAAAATTCGGATCTCCCCTGTCCAAACCCTAAAAAAATCCATCTCCGCCGCCATCGGACACGTCCGGACGGAGCCGGACGCGTCCGCCCGATCCGCCACCGCCAATCAGCCGCCGCCACCTGTCCCGGGCAGGACCGCTTCGCCGCCGGTCTGCGCCAGGCCCGCGGGGCCCGGAGCAGGCCCTCTCGGCCCACGTCGCCTGCCGCCTCGCGACCGGAGCCGCCGCCGCCCTCCTCCTCGAAGTCCGGCCGCCGCCTCACGACCGGAGACGCCGCGCGCCACCGACGCCGGCCGGCGCAGGGGCGCCCGACCCGGCCCTCTCCGCGCTCCCCAACGGCTGCCCGCACCTTCCTCGCCGCCCTCCGGCTCCCCGCCGGCCGGATCCGGCGAGATCCGGCCCGGGAGCACCTCGCCGCGTCATCCCCGCTCCGGCCACCTCCGTTTTCCGGTGAACCTCGGGGAGCGCGCCGCGATCCAGATCTGATAGCTACAGTAAACCCTAACCGCGAGGTGGAATTTTCTTCCAAGTCCTCAAAATCTCAGATCCATATGCTCATGTTCATCGTGCTATAACTTTGCATCCGTAGCTCCGTTTTGGGCATATAGCATATCAAAATGTTCGCCTCAGAGAGTACATCATTTCATTCCATTGGATCATTTTCATTTGAGTTCATTTTGATGCCTGAAATGCTGTTAGAAGAGTGCTACTTGAGATAATTGTCAGATTTGCTGCTCCATTTAGATATTTGTCATTTTTGCCATGATTATTGTGTGCCTGATATGCCCTGGTGCTCTACATATGTTTTGTTAAGGGTTTTGCCCTCTTTCCAGAGGTGCAACCCATATATTTTTGTGATGTGTATGGTGACTAGCACGAGCTTGCAAAGTGAGGCACTTGGTAATGCTGATTTCAGGGATTCCACCAAGTCCTTGACCTGTTTATCTCATATGGCCATATGTTCATGTTGTTTCCGAGTGATCCGTGCCTCTTTTGAGGATGATCAGTAAGGTTGTTTTGTTAATCGTGTAGTGCTCTATCCATCCATGTCTTTGTTTGCAATTATGGAGCACCCTAGCTTGAGTCAATCGAGCTCTACTTTTGCTACTTCGTGAATCTGGGCAGATTGTCTACTTGTTAGCAATTTTGCCGAGGATGTTGTAGTTGATCCGTGCATGCTATGCTATTGTTCTTGCCATGTATGGCTTGCATTTTGTGTATTCGTGATGGGTGTATGCTTAGATTATCATGACTTGCTCTGTGGTGAGTGCATCGAGCTCGTAAACATGCCTACTTGATATCTGTTTTCAGCATGCTCCAGTTTTCACTAAGTCTGAGAACTGATGATGATTTTGCCATGTTCACATGCTTGCAATTGTATTTTCTGATCCCTTTTGGCTCAAAGTCACTAAGTGACTATTGTTAAGCTCTTTTAGTAGCTCCATTCCATGCTTTACTTGGCCATGTTCAGGTCCTGTAGCATATAGTTTTGTTGCTCCAAAGTGTGCTATCTGATCTGAAATTCCAGACAAGTATTAATTTCACTAAGTCTGAGATCTGTTTGCCATATGCATTTTTGCCATGCTTGTTTGAACCTATTAATGGATGAATTGGTCGTAGCTTAGTGCTAGACTTTTGTTAAGCATCATGAATGCATCCCTGCCATTTATTTTTATGCCATGTTTGGGTGCTGTAGCATATTCATCTCATTGCATTTAGATGGCTACTTGTTGTAAATCTCAGAACGTGGTCATATTTGAATTGCTTGCCATTTCCAAACCGTAACTCCGATTCCGGCGTTCTTTATATCGTTTTCAAGCGATTTCATCTCATCTTTCCAATGGCACACTTGGATTACCAAGTTGAGGCCAGGTTCTTACATCCCTTGTCAAATCTTGCATATGCATCCCGCATCGCATCCCGCATAGCATACCATCTTTGCATCATATCATTTGAGCTTTGCACGTGGTTGATTGTGCCCTTGTTGCTTGTTTGTCTTGTTTGGGTAGAGCCGGGAGATGAGTTCGCTAACGAGGAGCCCGTTGAGTTTGCTTTCGAGGATCCAGTCAACTCTGACAACTTTGTAGGCAAGATGATCATACCCTCGAAATCACTACTATCTTTGCTTTGCTAGATGCTCGCTCTTTTGCTATGCCAATGCTACGATGCCTACCACTTGCTTTCAAGCCTCCCAAATTGCCATGTCAAACCTCTAACCCACCATGTCCTAGCAAACCGTTGATTGGCTATGTTACCGCTTTGCTCAGCCCCTCTTATAGCGTTGCTAGTTGTAGGTGAAGATTGGAGACCGTTCCTTGTTGGAACATTTATTTACTTGTTGGGATATCATTATATTGCCTTGTTGTCTTAATGCATCTATATACTTGGTAAAGGGTGGAAGGCTCGGCCTCTCGCCTAGTGTTTTGTTCCACTCTTGTCGCCCTAGTTTCCGTCATATCGGTGTTATGTTCCCGGATTTTTGTGTTCCTTACGCGGTTGGGTTATAATGGGAACCCCTTGATAGTTCGCCTTGATTAAAGCTTTTCCAGCAATGCCCAACCTTGGTTTTACCATTTGCCACCTAGCCTCTTTTTCCCTTGGGTTTCCGGAGCCCGAGGGTCATCTTATTTAACCCCCCCCCCCCCCGGGCCAGTGCTCCTCTGAGTGTTGGTCCGACCGAGTAGACTGCGGGGCCACCTCGGGGCCACTTGAGGGTTGGTTTTACTCGTAGGATGTCCTATGTGAGTGTGCCCTGAGAACAAGATATGTGCAGCTCCTATCGGGATTTGTCGGCACATTCGGGCGGTGTTGCTGGTCTTGTTTTAACCTGTCGAAGTGTATTGAAGAACCGAGGTACCGAGTCTGATCGGAACGTCTCGGGAGGAGGTCCATTCCTTCGTTGACCGTGAGAGCTTGTCATGGGCTAAGTTGGGACTCCCCTGCAGGGATTTGAACTTTCGAAAGCCGTGCCCGCGGTTATGGGCAGATGGAATTTGTTAATGTCTGGTTGTAGATAACTTGAACCTTAACTTAATTAAAATGAATCAACAGTGTGAGTTACCATGATGGTCTCTTCTCGGCGGAGTCCGGGAAGTGAACACGGTGTTGGAGTAATGCTTGCGCAGGTTGCCCTCTAGTTTCTCGCTCGCACCTTGCCTCCTCTTCTCGCTCTCTTTTGCGAACAGGATAGCCACCATATTTGCTAGTCGCTTGCTGCAGCTCCACATATTTACCTTGCCTTACCTATTAAGCTTAAATAGTCTTGATCGCGAGGGTGCGAGATTGCTGAGTCCCTGTGGCTCACAGATTACTATTACACCAGATGCAGGGCCTGATGATTCCGCTCCAGGTGACGCGCTCGAGCTCAAGTGGGAGTTCGACGAGGACTCTCAATGATACTATGTTTCCTTTCCTGATGATCAGTAGTGGTGCCCAGTTGGGGGTGATCGGATCCGTGTCGCATGTTGGGTAATCTTTTATTTTGGTGCCGTAGTCGGGCCATGAGTGTTTGAATGATGTAATGTTATTTATGTACCTTGATTGACATGGCGAGTGTAAGCCGACTATATTATCTCTCCTTTTATTAACTATATATTACATGGGATGTTGTGATGATTGCCTAACTTGCGACATTGCTTTTAATGCGGTTATGCCTCTAAGTCGTGCCTCGACACGTGGGAGATATAGCCGCATCGAGGGCATTACAATGGCAGAGCTCGTGGGTGTCGATGAGGTCGAGAGGGCTGGAGTTCCATAGGGGGCGCCACCGCCGGGAAAGGAGGGTTGTACGCGCCCCATATTTGATTGGGAGGAGGGAGATGATGACTCTCAACATATCATTGGGGAGGCTGCTGATTAAGTCTAGGCCTGTTGGAGTCCCTTGCGGTACTAGCTCTCCCCCCTCTGCTTGTTGGCAGCCCCGTTCTCCACCTCCGGAGTCTCCTTGTCAGCGGCGCTTTCTGATAGAAATGGGAGTACGGGGAATATTTAGTTAAAACAGGGCAATAGAAAAGTGTATTGGTAACTAGAAGTTATTAGGTAGGAATATAGTAAGAAAAGGTAATAACAATTGGTTACTTAAATACTACACAATTCATTTGACATTGCAGGGTAAGTCAACATATGAAGATAGTTGAAAAGAAAACTTACCTCGAACATAGTCTGGACGGATGGTTTTGTCGGGGAAGTTAGTATATATCTCATGACCAGGCCCTTTTATGTGCAGTGCAATTTTAGTGCCAGCTTTTAGTACATAAAACTTTGCAATTTCATTCAAAAAGCCAGTGCCAAAATAGGAGTTACCACGTTCATCAAGTCTTACAGTAGCAACGATTGTAAATCCATGGTTTGTGTGTAGTATGACATCCGTGGAGCCTTGATGTATGTAAAGAGAAAAATTGTGCACTACATAATCTATTGAATAGCGAGGGATGTTCCGTAGAAAATGGTAGGATTGTTAAATAAAGTATGGTAACATGCAAATATGGGCCCAAATTGAAAGAACTGTACAGTAGTTGAAATCGAAGGACAAAATCTATAATTAAATAGATAGGGTAAACATGATGTCATGGAAAAATGAGAGTAATTGAAAGAACAATACATCATTAATTTTCCTAATATAGAAAGAAGAGGGGAAAATCCCCTTTGACGTATATGGTGCATGTGGCACCTTTTAACCAAATGTAGCAATATTTAGAAAATGATCAGAAAAAGTAGGCCATGCCAACCGATTTAGGGTGAGACTGAACATACCGCGCGCGTGCTCAAGTTATCTGGTACGGAGAGATGGAATTTCTGGCGGCGGTCACGAAGTCCTGAAGTGTCGGCGCATATACATTCTATGAATGAAAGAAAACCCTCAAATCATCTTGAATAAAAATGAATTCACGGCGATTTCCGTCGGGTGATTAAAGGAGGCAGATGAACTGGGATAAGAGATGAGATAATATCTCATTAAACTAGTTACCTTGTCGTCCATGAGAAAGAACCCTCAGTACAACAGATTACCCAACTGAGTGGACCTGGGTCGACCGCGAGCAGCGTCGAGAAAGTCGGTGGCGATAGGCGGCGGCAAGCGGAAGTGGCGAAATGCGGTGGGCTTTGCTGGCAGCCTGGCAGCGGCAGGCGTCGAGCTAAGTGTTTACCGTCGTGATAGGCGGTGCCATGGCATAGACACGGTGGAGCTTGTGCAGGTGTGAATGGGGAATGTATCGGAGGGGCCGAGGGGGTGGCGGGCGGGGTGAGGGTTTTTGTGACGTGTGGATGGTGAGAGTTTTCTTTTTTCTTTTTTGAATTGGGTGGTGAGGGTTTTCTGTCCCACAAAGAATTTTGGGGGCGATGGTTTGCTAGAGCGAACCGTGTGTGATTGATGCAATAGGCAAAATGAAAGTCATTGCACACGATTCCAATTTTGGGAACCGTGTGTGATTGATGTACTACCTCTGTCCTTGTTTATTGGTCCCCCATTGTAATTTTTACCAAAAATTGGCGAAATATTTAACATACTCAGACATAGATAACAATCGTACACGTAGATAAGCATAGTTCAACCATAAGTAGTACATAGTTCAACAGTATTAAGCATACTCAAGCGTACATATATAGTTTCATCCATCCCACATCTCATCTCACAGGCTGGCACGATCCTGAAGCTTCTCCACGTACTCGGCGTTTGCACCGGGCACCACCCTGCGAGAATACTTCTGCTTGAAGGAGCCAACGGCCCGTCCTCTTGCATGCGCCAGAACACTTAGATACGCGTCATGAAGCTTCTGGTTGCAAAATGGGCATCCATAGCCTCCGTCCCAGGTCCTAATACGCCTGTTATGCATTCCCGCATAAAGCTCCCTCAGGATTTGCCTATTGTACCTCCTCTGGACATGTTCATCCTCGCTATCCACATCCTCAAACGGCACCTATACAAATAGTAAAACAAATTTGGCATCAAATCAATGATTACATGTGAAGTAGGATTAGGAATTTATGGATATTTATTTATACATATCCAGAGATTATGGTTCGATTTTTAAGCGCAGTCGTCTATGTACAGACTAATCTTGAAGAAAATAATGGCACAAACATATGTAGGTCATTGAAAATCGATTGCCAAGCCCTCGCTAGGAACTATTAGCACGAACACTAACCCTAGTCGGATTACTAGCAGAAATCATTTGCACAGATGAAACAACTAATCACTTATCACCTGTACCATTCAAACAATCAATACACTACACTGATCTAACAAAACTTACTCAGATTTCATGGATTGGGAGAACATAACCATAGGATTTTGATACGTCTCCAACGTATCTATAATTTTTGATTGCTTCATTCTATATTATATTCTGTTTTGGATGATTAATGGGCTTTATTATACACTTTTATATTATTTTTGGGACTAACCTATTAACCGGAGGCCCGTGCTAGAATTGTTGTTTTTGGCCTATTTCAGAGTTTCGCAGAAAAAGAATATCAAACGGAGTCCAAACAGAATGAAACCTTCGGGAACGTGATTTTCGGAACGAACGTGCTCCAGAGGACTTGGACCCTACGTCAAGACATCAACAAGGAAGTCACGAGGTAGGGGGCGCACCTACCCCCCCCCTAGGCGCGCCCTCCACCCTCATGGGGCCCATGTTGCTCGACAAACGTACTCCTTCCTCCTATACATACCTCTGTAACCCCAAACTACCAGATACGGAGCCAAAAACCTAATTCCACTGCCACAACCTTCTGTACCCGTGAGATACCATCTTGGGGCCTTTTCGGAGCCCCACCGGAGGGGGCATCGATCACGGAGGGATTCTACATCAACACCATAGCCTCTCCGATGATGTGTGAGTAGTTTACCTCAAACCTTCGGGTCCATAGTTATTAGCTAGATGGCTTCTTCTCTCTTTTTGGATCTCAATACAAAGTTCTCCACGATTCTCGTGGAGATCTATTTGATGTAATCTTCTTTTGCGGTGTGTTTGTTGAGACCGATGAATTGTGGGTTTATGATCAAGTTTATCTATGAACAATATTTGAATCTTCTCTGAATTCTTTTATGTATGATTGGTTATCTTTGCAAGTCTCTTTGAATTATCAGTTTGATTTGGCCTACTAGATTGATCTTTCTTGCAATGGGAGAAGTGCTTAGCTTTGGGTTCAATCTTGCGGTGTCCTTTCCCAGTGACAGTAGGGGCAGCAAGAAACATATTGTATTGTTGCCATTGAGGATAACAAGATGGGTTTATATCATATTGCATGAGTTTATCCCTCTACATCATGTCATCTTACTTAAAGCGTTACTCTATTCTTTTGAACTTAATACTCTAGATGCATGCTGGATAGCGGTCGATGTGTGGAATAATAGTAGTAGATGCGGGTAGGAGTCGGTATACTTGTCTTGGACGTGATGCCTATATACATGATCATACCTAGATATTCTCATAACTATGCTCAATTCTGTCAATTGCTCAACTGTAATTTGTTTACCCACCGTAATAATTATGCTCTCGAGAGAAGCCACTAGTGAAACCTATGGCCCCCGGGTCTATTTTCCATCATATTAATCTCCCGTCAACAAGCTATTTCTTGCACCATTTTTATTTTGCATTATTTACTTTGTATCTTTATCATAAAAATACCAAAAATATTATCTTATCATATCTATTAGATCTCACTTTCGTAAGTGACCATGAAGGGATTGACAACCCCTTTATTGCGTTGGTTGCGAGGATTTATTTGTTTGTGTAGGTGCGAGGGACTCGTGCGTGGCCTCCTACTGGATTGATACCTTGGTTCTCAAAAACTGGGGGAAATACTTATGCTACTTTGCTGCATCACCCTTTCCTCTTCGAGGGAAAACCAACGCAGTGCTCAAGAGGTAGCAAGAAGGATTTCTGGCGCCGTTGCCAAGGAGTCTACGCAAAAGTCAACATACCAAGTACGCATCACAAACCCTTATCTCCCGCATTACATTATTTGCCATTTGCCTCTCATTTTCCTCTCTCCCTCTTCACCCTTTCCGTTTTATTTGCCCTCTCTCTCCGTCCTCCTTCTCTTTCCCTATTTGCCTCCTTTTGCCCGTTTCTTGTTTGCTTGTGTGTTGGATTGCTTGCCTGTCACGATGGCTCAAGATAATACCAAATTGTGTGACTTTACTAATACCAACAACAATGATTTTATTAACACTCCGATTGCTCCTCTTACCGATGTTGAATCTTGTGAAATTAATGCTACTTTGCTGAATCTTGTCATGAAAGATCCGTTTTCCGGCCTTCCTAGTGAAGATGCCACTACCCATCTAAACAACTTTGTTGATTTGTGTGATATGCAAAAGAAGAAAGATGTGGATAATGATATTGTTAAATTGAAGCTATTCCCGTTTTCGCTTAGAAAACATGCTAAAGCTTGGTTTTCGTCTTTGCCTAAAAATAGTATTGATTCATGGAATAAGTGCAAAGATGCTTTTATCTCTAAGTATTTTCCTCCCGCTAAGATCATCTCTCTTAGAAACGATATTATGAATTTTTAGCAACTTGATCATGAACATGTTGCACAATCTTGGGAGAGGATGAAATTAATGATACGTAATTGCCCTACACATGGTTTGAATTTGTGGATGATTATACAAAAAATTTATGCTGGATTGAAATTTGCTTCTAGGAATCTTTTAGATTCGGCCGCGGGAGGCACTTTAATGGAAATCACTTTAGGATAAGCTACTAAACTCCTAGATAATATTATGGTTAATTATTCTCAATGGCACACTGAAAGATCTACTAATAAGAAAGTGCATGCGATAGAAGAAATTAATGTTTTGAGTGGAAAGATGGATGAACTTATGAAATTATTTGCTAATAAAAGTGTTTCTTCTAATCCTAATGATATGCCTTTGTCTACTTTTATTGAGAATAATAATGAATCTATGGATGTGAATTTTGTTGGTAGGAATAATTTTGGTAACAACACGTATAGAGGAAACTTTAATCCTAGGCCGTATCCTAGTAATTCCTCTAATAATTATGGTAATTCCTACAAAAATTCTTATGGAAATTTTAATAAGATGCCCTCTGAATTTGAGACTAGTGTTAAGGAGTTTATGAATTCGCAAAAGAATCTCAATGATTTGCTTGAAGAAATATTGCTTAAAGTTGATGAATTGGCTAGGAACGTTGATAGAATTTCTCTTGATGTTGATTATTTGAAACATAGATCTATTCCACCTAAGCATGATATCAATGAGTCTCTCAAGGCCATGAGAATTTCCATTGATGAGTGCAAAGAAAGAACCACTAGGATGCATGCTAAGAAAGATTGTTTTGTGAAAGCGTGTTCTTCTAGTTTCTATGAAAATAAATATGAAGATCTAAAAGTTATTGATGTGTCCCCAATTAAATCTTTTTTTTGCAACATGAATCTTGATAATGATGGGACTGAATATGATCCACCTTTACCTAGAAGGCGTTCCAAAAATTCGGAGTCTTTAGATCTTGATGCTAAAATTGTTGAAAGTGGGATTGAAGAGATCAAAACTCTAAATATCAATGAACCCACTATTTTGGATTTCAAGGAATTTAATTATGATAATTGCTCTTTGATAGATTGTATTTCCTTGTTGCAATCCGTGCTAAATTCTCCACATGCTTATAGTCAAAATAAAGCTTGTACTAAACATATCGTTGATGCTTTGATGCAATCTTATGAAGAAAAACTTGAATTGGAAGTTTCTATCCCTAGAAAACTTTATGATGAGTGGGAACCTACTATTAAAATTAAAATTAAAGATCATGAATGTTATGCTTTGTGTGATTTGGGTGCTAGTGTTTCCACGATTCCAAAGACTTTGTGTGATTTGCTAGGTTTTCGTGATTTTGATGATTGCTCTTTAAACTTGCACCTTGCGGATTCCACCATTAAGAAACCTACGGGAAGAATTAATGATGTTCTTATTGTTGCAAATAGGAATTATGTGCCCGTAGATTTTATTGTTCTTGATATAGATTGCAATCCTTCATGTCCTATTATTCTTGGTAGACCTTTCCTTAGAACGATTGGTGCAATTATTGATATGAAGGAAGGGAATATTAGATTCAAATTTCTTTTAAGTAAAGGCATGGAACACTTCCCTAGAAATAAAATTAAATTACCATATGAATCTATTATGAGAGCCACTTATGGATTGCCTACCAAAGATGGCAATACCTAGATCTATCCTTGCTATTATGCCTAGCTAGGGGCGTTAAACGATAGCGCTTGTTGGGAGGCAACCCAATTTTATTTTTATTATTTTATTTTATTTTCTCCTGTTTAGTAATAAATAATTTATCTAGCCTCTGTTTTGGTTGTGTCTTTTGTGTTTAATTAGTGTTTGTGCCAAGTGGAACCGTTGGGAAGACTTGGGGAAAGTCTTTTTGATCTTGCTGTAAAAAACAGAAACTTTAGCGCTCACGAGAATTGCTGCCATTTTTATTTGGAAAGTGATATTTAGTTAATCCTTTTTTCAGATGATTGATAGATAAATTCCTCACATACAGAAATTTATTTTAGAATTTTTGGGGTTCCATAACTTGCGTTAGCTACAGATTACTACAGACTGTTCTGTTTTTGACAGATTCTATTTTTCGTGTGTCGTTTGCTTATTTTGATGAATCTATGGCTAGTAAAAGAGTTTATAAACCATAGAGAAGTTGGAATACAGTAGGTTTAACACCAATATAAATAAATAATGAGTTCATTACAGTACCTTGAAGTGGTGTTTTGTTTTCGTTCGCTAACGGAGCTCGCGAGATTTTCTATTTTGAGTTTTGTGTTGTGAAGTTTTCAAATTTTGGGTAAAAGATTTGATGGATTATGGAACAAGGAGTGGCAAGAGCCTAAGATTGGGGTTGCCCATGGCACCCCAAGATAATCTAAGTACACCTAAAATCCAAAGCTTGGGGATGCCCCGGAAGGCATCCCCTCTTTCGTCTACTTCCATCGGTAACTTTACTTGGAGCTATATTTTTATTCATCACATGATATGTTTTTTGCTTGGAGCGTCTTGGATTATTTGAGTCTTTATTTGTTAGTTTACCATAATCATATTTTCTGTACACACCTTTTGAGATAAACACACATGATTCGGAATTTATTAGAATACTCTATGCGCTTCACTTATATCTTTTGAGCTATATAGTTTTTGCTCTAGTGCTTCACTTATATCTTTTAGAGCACGGTGGTGGATTTGTTTTATAGAAACTATTATTCTCTCATGCTTCACTTATATTATTTTCAGAGTCTTAAACAGCATGGTAATTTGCTGAAATTGGGAAATTAATCCTAATATGCTAAGTATTCGAGACTAGAAAAAAACTTTCTTATGAGTGTGCTGAATACTAAGAGAAGTTTGATGATTGATGATTATTTTGACATATGGAGGTAGTGATATTAAATTTGTGCTAGTTGAGTACTTGTGAAATTGAGAAATACTTGTGTTGAAGTTTGTAAGTCCCGTAGCATGCATGTATGGTAAACGTTATGTAACAAATTTGAAACATGAGGTGTTCTTTGATTGTCTTCCTTATGAGTGGCGGTCGGGGACGAGCGATGGTCTTTTCCTACCAATCTATCCCCCTAGGAGCATGCGTGTAGTTCTTGGTTTTTGATGACTTGTAGATTTTTGCAATAAGTATATGAGTTCTTTATGACTAATGTTGAGTCCATGGATTATACGCACTCTTACCCTTCCATCATTGCTAGCCTCTTCGGTACCGTGCATTGCCCTTTCTCACATTGAGAGTTGGTGCAAACTTCGCCGGTGCATCCAAACCCCATGATATGATACACTCTTTCACACATAAACCTCCTTATATCTTCCTCAAAACAGCCACCATATCTACCTATTATGGCATTTCCATAGCCATTCCGAGATATATTGCCATGCAACTTTCCACCGTTCCATTTATCATGACACGTTCATCATTGTCATATTGCTTTGCATAATCATGTAGTTGACATCGTATTTGTGGCAAATCCATCGTTCATAATTTTTCATACATGTCACTCTTGATTCATTGCTATTCCGGTAAACCGCCAGAGGCATTCATATAGAGTCATACTTTATTCTAGTATCAAGTTGTAATCATTGAGTTGTAAATAAATAGAAGTGTGATGATCATCATTCATAGAGTATTGTCCCAAAAAAAGGCCAAATAAAAAAGGAAGGAGCAAAAAAGGGACAATACTACTATCCTTTTTTTCCACACTTGTGCTTCATAGTAGCACCATGATTTGCATGATAGAGAGTCTCTTGTTTTGTCACTTTCATATACTAGCGGGAATTTTTCATTATAGAACTTGGCTTGTATATTCCAACAATGGGCTTCCTCAAATGCCCTAGGTCTTCGTGAGCAAGCAAGTTGGATGCGCACCCACTTAGTTTCTTTTTGTTGATCTTTCATGCATTTATAGCTCTAGTGCATCCATTGCATGGCAATCCCTGCTCCTTACATTAACATCAATCGATGGGCATCTCCATAGCCCGTTGATTAGCCGCGTTGATGTGAGACTTTCTCCTTTTTTGTCTTCTCCACATAACCCCCATCATTATATTCTATTCCACCCATAGTGCTATATCCATGGCTCACGCTCATGTATGGTTGTGCATGATGAGAGCATTCTTGTGTGAAGAAAATGGAGCATGACTAAACTATATGATTTTGTAGGGATGAACTTTCTTTGGCCATGTTATTTTGAGAAGACACAATTGCTTAGTTAGTATGCTTGAAGTATTATTGCTTTTATGCCAACATTAAACTTTCATCTTGAATCTTTCGGATCTCAATATTCATACCACAACTAAGAGGGTTACATTAAAACAATTATAACAAGTAGCATTCCGCATCAAAATTTCTGTTTTTATCATTTACATACTCGAGGACGAGCAGGAATTAAGCTTGGGGATGCTAGATACGTCTCCAACGTATCTATAATTTTTGATTGCTTCATGCTATATTATATTCTGTTTTGGATGATCAATGGGCTTTATTATACACTTTTATATTATTTTTGGGACTAACCTATTAACCGGAGGCCCAGGCCAGAATTGCTGTTTTTGCCTATTTCAGAATTTCGCAGAAAAAGAATATCAAACGGAGTCCAAACGGAATGAAACCTTCGGGAACGTGATTTTCAGAACGAACGTGATCCAGGGGACTTGAACCATACGTCAAGACATCAACCAGGAAGGCACGAGGTAGGGGGCGCGCCTACCCCCCCCCCCCCAGGCGCGCACTCCACCCTCGTGGGGACCATGTTGCTCCACCGACGTACTCCTTCCTCCTATATATACCTACGTACCCCCAAACAACCAGATACAGAGCCAAAAACCTAATTCCACCGCCGCATCCTTCTGTACCCCTGAGATCCCATCTTGGGCCTTTTCCGAAGCTCCGCCGGAGGGGGCACCGATCACGAAGGGCTTCTACATCAACACCATAGCCTCTCCGATGATGTGTGAGTAGTTTACCTCAGACCTTCTGGTCCATAGTTATTATCTAGATGGCTTCTTCTCTCTTTTTGGATCTCAATACAAAGTTCTCCATGATTCTCGTGGAGACCTATTCGATGTAATCTCCTTTTGCGGTGTGTTTGTTGAGACCGATGAATTCTGGGTTTATGATTAAGTTTATCTATGAACAATATTTGAATCTTCTCTGAATTCTTTTATGTATGATTGCTAATCGTTGCAAGTCTCTTCGAATTATCAGTTTGGTTTGGCCTACTAGATTGATCTTTCTTCCAATGGAAGAAGTGCTTAGCTTTGGGTTCAATCTTGCGATGTCCTTTCCTAGTGACAGTAGGGGCAGCAAGGCACGTATTGTATTGTTGCCATCGAGGATAACAAGATGGGGTTTATATCATATTGCATGAGTTTATCCCTCTACATCATGTCATCTTACTTAAAGCGTTACTCTGTTCTTTTGAACTTAATACTCTAGATGCATGCTGGATAGCGGTCGATGTGTGGAGTAATAGTAGTAGATGCAGGCAGGAGTCGGTCTACTTGTCTCGGACGTGATGCCTATATACATGATCATACCTAGATATTCTCATAACTATGCTCAATTCTGTCAATTGCTCAACAGTAATTTCTTTACCCACCGTAATACTTATGCTCTCGAGAGAAGCCACTAGTGAAACCTATGGCCCCCGGGTCTATTTTCTATCATATTAATCTCTCGTCAACAAGCTATTTCTTGCACCGTTTTTATTTTGCTTTATTTACTTAGTATCTTTATCATAAAAATACCAAAAATATTATCTTATCATATCTATCAGATCTCGCTTTCATAAGTGACCGTGAAGGGATTGACAACCCCTTTATTGCGTTGGTTGCGAGGATTTATTTGTTTGTGTAGGTGCGAGGGACCCATGCGTGGCCTCCTACTGGATTGATACCTTGGTTCTCAAAAACTGACGGAAATACTTACGCTACTTTGCTGCATCACCCTTTCCTCTTCAAGGGAAAACCAACACAGTGCTCAAGAGGTAGCAAGAAGGATTTTTGGCGCCGTTGCTGGGGAGTCTACGTAAAAGTCAACATACCAAGTACCCATCACAAACCCTTATATCCCGCATTACATTATGTGCCATTTGCCTCTCGTTTTCCTCTCCCCCGCTTCACCCTTGTCGTTTTATTTGCCCTCTCTCTCCGTCCTCCTTCTCTTTCCCTATTTGCCTCCTTTTGCCCGTTTCTTGTTTGCTTGTGTGTTGGATTGCTTGCCTGTTACGATGCCTCAAGATAATACCAAATTGTGTGACTTTACTAATACCAACAAAAATGATTTTATTAACACTCTGATTGCTCCTCTTACCGATGCTGAATCTTGTGAAATTAATGCTGCTTTGCTGAATCTTGTCACGAAAGATTCGTTTTCCGGCCTTCTTAGTGAAGATGCCGCTACCCATCTAAACAACTTTGTTGATTTGTGTGATATGCAAAATAAGAAAGATGTGGATAATGATATTGTTAAATTGAAGCTATTCCCGTTTTCGCTTAGAGATCGTGCTAAAGCTTGGTTTTCGTCTTTGCCTAAAAATTGTATTGATTCATGGAATAAGTGCAAAGATGCTTTTATCTCTAAGTATTTTCCTCCCGCTAAGATCATCTCTCTTAGAAACGATATTATGAATTTTAAGCACTTGATCATGAACATGTTGCACACTCTTCACCGCAGGGAATGGAGGAGGATCCCAGAGGGGGCCATCATCATTGGAGGGAATGGAGGAGGATCCCGGAGGGGCCATCATCACCATGAAGGCCAAGGACCAGAGGGAGAACCTCTCCCCATCCATGGGGGAGGCCATGGAGGAGGAAGCACAAGGGGGAGAACCTCTCCTCTTCTCTCTCGGTGGCGCCGGAGTGCCATCGGGAGGGGAATCATCGCCGCGGTGAGCGTCTTCATCAACATCACCATCATCATCACCATCCTCATCTCTTTTATACGGTCCACTCTCCCGCACCCCGCTATAATCCCTACTTGAACATGGTGCTTTATGCCACATATTATGATCCAATGATGTGTTGCCATCCTATGATGTTTTGAGTAGATATCCTTTGTCCTTGGGTTGATTAATGATCTAGATTGGTACGAGTTGTATGTTTTATTTTGGTGTTGTCTTATTGTGCCCTCCGTGCCTCGCAAGCGTGAGGGATTCCCGTTGTAGGGTGTTGCAATACGTTCATGATTCGCTTATAGTGGGTTGCTTGAGTGACAGAAGCATAAAGCCGAGTAAGGGGATTGTTGCATATGGGATAAAGGGGACTTGATGCTTTAATGATATGTTTGGGTTTTACCTTAATGATCTTTAGTGGTTGCGGATGCTTGCTAGAGTTCCAATCCTAAGTGCATATGATCCAAGAATAGAAAGCATGTTAGCTTATGGCTCTCCCTCATATGAAATTGCAATGACGACTACGGTCTTGTTAACAATTGCCTAGGACAATTCCGCACACTGACCCATCATTATTCCACACTCGCTATTTATAATATTTAGTAATATATTCTAAATTTATGATAACAGCACCTACTTTTATATTTTAGCTCTCCGATATCATGCAAAGTTATCATCATCATACCCACAACGTAGTTTTATTTCTCGTTTCTAGTTGGAAGCAAACGTTCGGTGTACGTAGAGTCGTATTAGTGGTAGATAGGACTTGAGAGAATATTGATCTTACCTTTAGCTCCTTGTGGGTTCGACACTCCATACTTATCAGTTCCACCTTTGGGAATTGCTACGATGATTCCCTGCACTTGGGGATTATCAAGCTCTTTTCTGGCGCCGTTACCGGGGAGCAATAGCGTGGGGTTGATATTCTTGTGTATGCTTGTTTGCTTTCTTCACTAAGTACATTTTCCCCTTTTTTGTTTCTATTTAGTTGTGGGTGAAACATACAAAAAAATTAAAGAATGAAAATACAAAAAAAATTTACTTGCCTCTCATACCTAAAAAGTTTTTCAATAAGAGAAGTGATTGGAAGATTATGCACTGAAGAAATGAGGGTTGACCTTGAGCACTTGTGTTCATGCTCATGGAAACAATGTAAAAAAAATTCATGGAAACTTCTCTGAAAATAATTATCCCCTTGTTTATATCCATTGTATTATAAAAATAGTGTGCCAAGCCTTGGTTTTAGGCTGATTAGATTGCTTCTTTACTATGTACAATACAAAAAACAAAAACTTTGGCTGTAGCGCATGATTTTACATTTTTTACTAGAAAGTAAAATGGGTCTGAAACTTTTTGCACATAACTTCTGCATAAATTTTTTAAATTGTCATATTTTGTAGAATTTTATGGAGTTATAGAAGTTTACTAAACTTGTAGTAATCTGTTTTTGACAGATTCTATTTTCTATGAGTTGTTCACTTTGGTGAATCTATGGGTAGTATCGGGTGGTATGAACCACGGTGAAGTTGGAATACAGTAGATATAGTTCTAATATGAAATTGGAATAAGTTTGCAATAGTACCTAAAGGTAGTGATTTGCTTCATTACACTAACGGATCTCAAAAAGTTTTTGTTAAAGTTTTGTGTGGATGAAGTGTTCGAAGATCGAGGAGCTATCAATATGAGAAGAACAAAGAGAGGCAAGCGCTCAAGCTTGGGGATGCCCAAGGCACCCCAAGTAAATATTTCAAGGATACTCAAGCATCTAAGCTTGGGGTTTCCAACCGGGGCATCCCATCTTTCTTCTTCAACAATTATCGGTATACCTCAGTTTTTGTTTTATTCACATAATTTGTGTCCTTTGTGTTTTGTTTTTCCTCTAAGAACCATGCTAGTATGTGATAGCCCTTTATTGATTTATAGAATAATTCGTGTTCTTCACTTATATCTTTTAAGTATGATCTTATAGAATTGCTCTTTGTGCTTCACTTAAATCTTTTGGGTATGGTTTTATAGAATGCTTCGTGTGCTTCACTTATATATTTTGAGCTTGGATATTGGTTAGTCTATATTAATTTTAGAATGCTCCATGAACTTAACTTATATCTTTTGGAGTAGGAATAATACTATCATCTAAAGTGGAGTTAGAAGAAGTTGGCTCCCACTATTCCGAATGAGGAGAATTTTGCTTATGTGGAGAGTAGTAAAATTTCTATGCTCATAGATCATGAAAAGAATGCTTTATGTGATGCTTATATTGTTGAACTCATTCATGATGATACTAAAAATTATTATGAGGGAGGAATACATGTTTGTAGGAGTTGCAATAATATCAAGTTCCCTCTCTATATGCTTAAAGTTTTGAAGTTATACCTGTTTTTCCTTCCTATGCTAGTTGATTCTTGTTCCTATAAATTATGTTCTCAAAAAATTCCTAGGCATAGGAAGTGGGTTAGATTTAAATATTTTAGTCATATTCTTCATGATGCTCTCTTTATGTTTCAATTCTTATCTTTTATGTGAGCATCATTGAAATCACCATGCCTAGCTAAAGAGCATTAAAGAAAAGCGCTTATTGAGAGACAACCCAATATTTACCCTTACTGTTTTTGTGTGTTCTCATGATTAAGCTACTGTATTAATCATGTATTATAGCTTTTGTTTCAATAAAGTGCCAAGTAAGACCTTTGGGAAGACTTGGGTGAAAGTTAATGTGATCTTGCTGTAAAAAACAGAAACTTTGCGCTCACGAGATTAGCTGTCATTGTTTACAAAAGAGTGAGATTGAGTTAATTATTTTTGCAGAAGATTAATAGACAAATTCCTCACGACCAAAAATTTATTTCAGAATTTTTGGAGTAGCAGAAGTATGGTTGGTGTTCATATCATTACAGACTGTTCTGTTTCTGACACATTCTGTTTTCATTGCATAGTCTACTTGTTTTCTAGTTTCTATGGCTTATATTTCTAAATATAAATTGTAGAAATGATATGGTACAGTAGGCATTGTGTGAGAACAATTATGAACCTTTTCTTTGACAGTACCAAAGTGAATGGTTTACTCTTTATCATACTAACCTATCTCATGAAGTTTCGTTAAGTTTTGTGTGATCGAAATTTTCAAGCTTTGGGTGAGATATTGGTATGAGGAGAATAAGGAGTGTAAAGACCCTAAGCTTGGGGATGGCCAAGGCACCCCGAGGTAATATTCAAGGAAGACTCAAGCACCTAAGCTTGGGGATGCCCCGGAAGGCATCCCCTCTTTCGTCTTCAAAACTATTGGTATACCTTACTCGGAGCTATATTTTTATTCGTCACATGGTATGTGTTTTTCTTGGAGCATATTTTCAATTTTACTTGCTATTTGAATAAAATATTTGGATCTGAAATCCTGAATGAAAACTAATCCTCCCATGGCTAGTTAATTATTTGACTACTCAGTGTTCTTCACTTATATCTTTTTGGAGTAGTTTGCCATTTACTCACGTGCTTCACATATATCCTATGAGTAAATGGTTGAATGATCTGAATATCATAAATTTGAATCTATATACGTTTCATAAGCTTACAACATGGGGAGTAATGACTTCACACATAATAAGTATAGGTAGTAAACTTATTGGAAGTTGGCAAACGCAGAATTGGTCACTTGAACAATTCATGAAAGAATATTGAAGGAAGGGAGATTTCACATATAAATATACTATCTTGGACATCTTTTGCAATTGTGAGCACTCATTAAAATATGACATGCTAAAACGTTGATGTTGGACAAGGAAGACAACTTAATGGGTTATGTCTTCCTATATCCGAAACGTTATATTGTCTTGGATCATCCAACATGTTGAGCTTCCATTTCCCTCTCATGCTAGACAAATTCTTTGCACCAAGTAGAGATACTACTTGTGCTTCCAAACATTCCTTAAACCAGTTTTGCCATGAGAGTCCACCATACCTACCTATGGATTGAGTAAGATCCTTCAAGTAAGTTGTCATCAGTGCATGCAATAAAAATTGCTCTCTAAATATGTATGATCTATTAGTGCGAAGAAAATAAGCTTTATACGAACTTGTGATAGGGAAGAAATAAAAGCGACGGACTTCATAATAAAGGTCTTTATCACAAGAGATAATATAAAGTGACGTTCTTTCGCATTAAGATTTTGTGCATTCAACCATAAAAGCGCATGACAACCTCTTCTTCCCTCTGCGAAGGGCCTATCTTTTATTTTGACATGCTACCCTTAATACAAGAGTCAGATCATCACCTTTCCTTTTTACACTTTTTCCTTTGGCGAGCACTTTGTGTTGGAGCGATCCGGATATATATATCCACTTGGATGTAGGTTTTCATAAATTATTATTGTTGATATTACCCTTGAGGTAAAAGGTTGGGAGGCGAAACTATAAGCCCCTATCTTTCTCTGTGTCCGATTAAAACTTTGAACCCACTAATATCACATGAGTATTAGCAATTGTGAAAGATTAAATGATAGTTGAGTATGTGGAATTTGCTGAATCAAAGCTCTTACATAGAATCTTCCCGAAAATAAGATGAATTGTAATTGTTTGATGACTAAGAGCACGGTTTGTTAGTTCTCAAGAAAGTTTATGATCTATACTTTAACATGTGAATAGCTTGTTACTTGGTCATGATAAGTTTTATGAGTTGAGCTACTGTTATGATATATAATGATGCTAGAAAAAGTGATTGGAACTATCATTGATCAAATTTATGCACTTGCTAGCATTCACACTTCATAAATTATTTCTTTTATCATTTACCTACTCGAGGATGAGCAGGAATTAAGCTTGGGGATGCTGATACGTCTCCAACGTATCTATAATTTATGAAGTATTCATGCCATGTTTACAATAGTTTTATATGTTTTTGGTATGATTTGATTAGAACTAACCCGAACTGACGTTGTTTTCAGCAGAACTACAATGGTGTTGTTTTTGTGTAGAAATAGAAGTTCTCGGAATGCGATGAAAATCAACGGAGAATTTTTCTGGGAAATATAAAAAATACTAGAACAAAAATCTACCAGAAGGGAGTCCCGTGGGCCCCACGAGGGTGGGGGCGCGCCCACCCCCCTGGGCGCACCCCTGTGCCTCGTGGACCTCCCGTGGGGCCTAATGACTTGTTCTCGACGCCAACCTCTCCTATAAATGCCCAAACCTCCAGAAAATAACCTATATCGAAAGTTCCGCCGCCGCAAGCCTCCATAGCCACGAGAAATCAATCTAGGCCCTCTCTGGCACCCTGCCGGAGGGGGCCATCATCATCGAAGGGCATGGAGGAGGATCCAGGAGGGGCCATCATCACCATGAAGGCCAAGGACCAGAGGGAGAACCTCTCCCCATCCAAGGGGAGGCCATGGAGGAGGAAGCACAAGGGGGAGAACCTCTCCTCCTCTCTCTCGGTGGCGCCGGAGTGCCATCAGGAGGGGAATCGTCACCGCGGTGATCGTCTTCATCAACATCACCATCATCATCACCATCCTCATCTCTTTTATACGGTCCACTCTCCCGCACCCCGCTATAATCCCTACTTGAACATGGTGCTTTATGCCACATATTATGATCCAATGATGTGTTGCCATCCTATGATGTTTTGAGTAGATATCCTTTGTCTTTGGGCTGATTGATGATCTAGATTGGTATGAGTTGTATGTTTTATTTTGGTGCTATCCTATTGTGCCCTCTGTGTCGCGCAAGCGTGAAGGATTCCCGCTGTAGGGTGTTGCAATACGTTCATGATTCGCTTATAGTGGGTTGCTTGAGTGACAGAAGCATAAACCCGAGTAAGGGGATTGTTGCGTATGGGATAAAGGGGACTTGATGCTTTAATGCTATGGTTGGTTTTTACCTTAATGATATTTAGTAGTTGCGGATGCTTGCTAGAGTTCCAATCATAAGTGCATATGATCCCAAAAGAGAAAGTATGTTAGCTTATGCCTCTCCCTCATATGAAATTGCAATGACGGCTATCGATCTTGTTAACAATTGCCTAGGACAATTCCGCACACCGACCCATAATTATTCCACACTTGCTATTTATAATATTTAGTAATATATTCTAAATTTATGATAACAACACCTACTTTTATATTTTAGCTCTCCGATATCATGCAAAGTTATCCTCTTCATACCCACAACGTAGTTTTATTTCTCGTTTCTAGTTGGAAGCAAACGTTCCGTGTACGTAGAGTTGTATCAGTGGTAGATAGGACTTGAGAGATATTGATCTTACCTTTAGCTCCGTGTGGGTTCGACACTCCATACTTATCACTTCCACCTTTGGGAATTGCTATGATGATTCCCTGCACTACTTGGGGATTATCAAGGACTGAGAGCGGCGTCGAGGATGCAAGTGGAGAGAGAGGATGATGTGTGCGTAGCGAGGATGGGGGTGCGGCTGCTCAGGCGCACCATTAATATGGAGTAGTGGGAGTTGTGGGAGAGAGACAGGCGGCGGTCAAACTGATGGCTCGCCTCCTGGTGAGCCTGCACACAAGACTACTGGCATGCCTACCAAAGTTTCACACAGCTACTTGCACGCCTCTCGATGACACTGTGCAGTGAGCATGCCTCCGTCAATTCACACACCTGCACGCACGCCTCCCCGTTGATACGTCTCCAACGTATCTATAATTTTTGATTGTTCCATGCTATTATATTATCTATTTTGGATGTTTAATGGGCTTTATTATGCACTTTTATATTATTTTTGGGACTAACCTATTAACCGAAGGCCCGGTGCAAATTGTTGTTTTTTTTGCCTATTTCAGTGTTTCGTAGAAAAGTAATATCAAACGGAATCCAAACGGAATAAAACTTCCGCGATTATCGTTTTTGGAACAAATGCAATCAAGGAGACTTGGAGAGGACGTAAAGGAAGCAGCGAGGAAGCCGCGAGGCAGGAGGGCATGCCACAGGGGGTGGGCGCACCCCCCACCCTCGTGGGGCCCTCACAGCTCCACTGACCTACTTCTTTCGCCTATATATACTCATATACCCTGAAAACATCCAGGAGAACCATGAAACCCTATTTCCACCGCTGCAACCTTCTGTACCCATGAGATCCCATCTTGGGGCCTTTTTCGGCGCTCCGCCGGAGGGGGAATCGAGCACGGAGGGCTTCTACATCAACACCATAGCCTCTCTGATGATGTGAGCGTAGTTTACCACAGACCTTCGGGTCCATAGTTATTAGCTAGATGGCTTCTTCTCTCTCTTTGGATCTCAATACAAAATTCTCCTTGATTCTCTTGGAGATCTATTCGATGTAATTCTTTTTGTGGTGTCTTTGTCGAGATCCAATGAATTGTGGGTTTATGATCAGGATTATATATGAACAATATTTCATTCTTCCCCGAATTCTTTTATGCATGATTTAAATATCTTTGCAAGTCTCTTCAAATTATCAGTTTGGTTTGGTCTACTAGATTGATCTTTCTTGCAATGGGAGAAGTGCTTAGCTTTGGGTTCAATCTTGCGGTGTCCTTTCCCAGTGATAGCAGGGGTAGCAAGGCACATATTGTATTGTTGCCATCGAGGATAAAAAGATGGGGTTTATATCATATTGCTTGAGTTTATCCCTCTACATCATGCCATCTTGCCTAATGCGTTACTCTGTTCTTATGAACATAATACTCTAGATGCATGCTAGATAGCGGTCGATGTGTGGAGTAATAGTAGTAGATGCAGAATTGTTTCGGTCTACTTGTCACGGACGTGATGCCTATATACATGATCATGCCTAGATATTCTCATAACTATGCAATTTTTTATCAATTGCTTGATAGTAATTTGTTCACCCACCATAGATTATGCTATCTTGAGAGAAGCCACTAGTGAAACCTATGGCCCCCGGGTCTATTCTCCATTATATTATTCTCCCGACAACTAGCCATTTTTGTCGCTGTTTATTTTGAAATCTTTACTTTTCAATCTATACAACAAAAATACCAAAAATATTTATCTTATTATCTTTATCAGATCACACTTTTGCAAGTGGCTGTGAAGGGATTGACAACCCCTTTATCGCGTTGGTTGCAAGGTTCTTGATTGTTTGTGCAGGTACGAGGGACTTGCGTGTAGTCTCCTATTGGATTGATACCTTGGTTCTCAAAAACTGAGGGAAATACTTACGCTACTTTGCTGCATCACCCTTTCCTCTTCAAGGGAAAACCAACGCATGCTCAAGAGGTAGCAAGAAGGATTTCTGGCGCCGTTGACAGGGAGATCTACACACAAGTCAAGACATACCAAGTACCCATCACAAACTCTTATCCCTCGCATTACATTATTTGCCATTTGCCTCTCGTTTTCCTCTCCTCCACTTCACCCTTGCCGTTTTATTCGCCTCTTTTCTATTCTCCCTTTTCCCGTTTGCCTTTCTTTCACCATGGCCGATTCAAAAAGGGGTAAGGCTTTTCTCCCAAGTTCTAGCACTTTGGATAGACCCTCTGTCCTTTCTAAGCTCATAAATAATGATGCTATGGAAAGACCTACCGGATGTTAGCTACTTCGCACTTTGCTAGGTGAACCTCGGTGGGGGGGCATGCATTCATAGCTTAGGATTCCCTTTGTGCCGACACGAGGGAGGGGGGCTGCTAGCCACTTCACACTTTGCTAGGGTGAACCTTGGTTGGGGGGGATGC
>NC_041390.1:233763515-233802381 GCF_002162155.2 Triticum dicoccoides
GGGAGGGGGGCTGCTAGCTACTTCACACTTTGCTAGGCGAATGAACCTCGGTTGGGGGGGATGCGTTCATAGCTTAGGATTCCCTTCGTGCCGACACGAGGGAGGAGGGGGGCTGCTAGCTACTTCGCACTTTGCTAAGGTGAACCTCGGTTGGGGGGAGGGGGCATCCACTCATAGCTTAGGATTCCCTTCGTGCCGGCACGAGGGTGGTGGGGGCAAGCAATATAGTGCGCTTTGTGAGAGAGGTGCCACATCGAAGTTGCATTTGGTATTTGAAAATCAAACTACCCTTTTGATACATAAATTTGGTCCACATGCAAGTGTGTTCGTGTTCTGACCCTCTCCCGCATCATTTTTCACCAAATTTATGAACATTAGATAAGTCGGGCATGCACCTATCACGCCCACATCCGCACAGTACATTGGGCTCCACGAGGCTCCCCCTCTCAAAAATATCTGCCCGCCTCGAGGGTTTTTCTGTTTCATAACACACGGTTGTTATCTTCGGACCATGTGCGATGTTTCTTGTTCTCAATCCTACCTGCATCCCTAGAAAATATATGCCCGCCTCGAGGGTTTTCCTATTTCATAACACACGGTTGTTATCTCTAGACCGTGTGCGATGCACTATCATCAAAATTTTCAATAGCCCGGCATTTCAATCCCGCGTTTGACTCCCGCGTAGTAAAATTTTCAGTACCCGTGTCATTTCCTCAAACACCCCGCGCCCCCTCCACACACACACACACACACCAAAACCTCCTCGCGCGTGCGCACACACACACACCCTCCCTCGCTCGAAACCCTAGCAAGGTCCCCGCCGCCGCTGCTGCCGCCGCCGCAAGGCCTCCATTGTCAACATCTACCAGTTTGCCTATGCAGCTTACCCACCGATCTCCATACCCAGGCCGCCCTGAGTTTCTTAGATGACGCCTGCCAAACGCCCCCTTTCCCACAGATCCCCATCCCCATCCCCCACTCTAGAGCGTCGCAGCCTAAGCCCGGCTATGCTTCCCATGGAGCTCGAGGAGCGACTGGCCCAAAAGAGGTGTATAGTAGTCTCTTCGCCCGACGTCGTCGAGAAAGCTGACGACCATTACTGGCGGCAGACACTCAAGCAGTGGGCTAGAGTATGCGGGCATGTCTCATCCGCCAGCTACGACATCGAGGAAATTGACAGCGATGGCCTGAGGCGGGCTATGTCACAGGTTAAGTGGCCCACACCCAACCCCTTGGGTTCAACCGCCGTCGATCTCATCCATGGCCCCGCCGCTGATCTCCTCTCGCTCGCTGTCAACAATTTGCCATTCTACATCGCCATCGAGCCCCTTTTGTCAAGGACACATTCTGCGACGCTGGCTTGGGATCCACAGCTTCCAAGTCAGACCTCATCGACAGCGACCACGAGGAGGGCACCCTCTCCATCTCTTCCAAGGGGAAAGAGCCCATCTGCGCTTCCAAGGGGAAAGCGCCCGTCTGTGACATCAGGGAGGGCACCCTACAGCCGTGCTCTTCCAAGGGGAAGGAGCCCATCTGCGACAACATGGAGCACATCCAGGGTCCGTGCTCTTCCCACGGGAATGAGCCCATCTGTGACAAGTGAGGAAACCCATGATTTGTTTTGCCGTGCCTCTTCACAGGGGGAAACCCATGATTTGTTTTGTCGAGTCCCTTTTGTAGTGTAGTGAGAATATGTCTAGTTTTAATTGATATATCTGCTTGTTTGCAGTATGCCTTGTTTATTTCAGTTGTTTGCAATGCGATGCTCTATATGTGCAATTATTTACTGTGCAGTACATTTCATCAATCCAGTTTTAAACATACCGATAGGAATGCATATATTTGCTTGTTGTTAAGCCTGTTATAGCTAGCATATGCCTCTTTTAAAGTTTTTTGATTGTTTGGTTGCTTGTAGTTAGAATATGTCCAATTTCAAATGCTATTTTGGTTGTTCATAGTATGCCTTGTTTATTCCAGTTATTCACAACGTGATGTTCTATATGTGCAAGTATGAACTGTTGTGCTTAACATGCTTCTCGATGTACCTACACAGGACAATTTTGGGAACGACTGTTGTTTTCCATTGAGGTTAGTTTCATCCCATGGCTTATATATGCTCACTGTTCAGGATATCGGTAGCTGGTACCATATAGGTCGGCGGCTGATAAGGGACTAACGGTGAATCAGACTTTTAACTGAATATATCTGCAACTCATTTATCGTTAGGTTAACTAGGGCCATATGTAATATATCTGAGGCTACATAGCAACATGTGTTGTACTTAATGTCTAAATATGCAATCCTAGGCTACATAGCAACAAGGAAGAGTGTTACATTAATGTTCTAATGATGTCTAGATATACGTAGAAGAACTAACTCCATCCAAAGAGTTGTTTGGATGGCAGGGTTAGATTGACAATAAATGCACTAGGAGAACTAGCTCCAATTAGCACCTCTTGGGTTGGATAGTTTTTTGGGTGGGTTATAGATGCAACTAGCTCAAACTAGCCCTCATGTTTAGATATACTTTAGGGCTATTTGAGCCCGAACTAGCTCAAATTGACTGTAACCCTTGGATACAGCAGCAGTTAATCAGCCGATAATTTGTAAGAATGCACTAAACTCCTTCCGGCCCATAATATAAGATGTTAATTCATCTAATATGTGAGTATATTGGATGTTATAAGATACTCCCTCCGTTCCTAAATATTTGTATTTTTAGAGATTTCAAATGGACTACCACATACAGATGTATATAGACATATTATAACAGAGTGTTGTGCTACATCATTGTGCAATTGATGTTTAGCTTCTAATATTAACTTGGTGCTTTTAGGTACATATGTCATTGGTAAAGATCTGCGCTTCGACCCTTTCTGCGCATGGGGCAATGAGATATCGATGAACCAGCATCAAGTGAGGAAGCTGATAAAGATTGTTAGTAAAATAGGTCCAAAGATGGCAATTAAACTATTTGTTTACACTTTATCCAAGACAACATCGAACTGCGGGATGGTAAGTAAGAACTCTGCAGCCTTCTTTTTACTGCCCATAATGAGTTGTGTTAGATCACAACGTCTGAATCTTTTTCCTTTGCAGTGGTTGCCAAAGCAGTTTACTCAAGATTAGCTCTCAAACTACATGATTGGTGGGCATGCAAAGGTTAAAGTATTTCTACCAGAACACGATGATTATCTAGATGTTTTCATGAAGATCGTGAAGGATGGGCGGTCGGCCATCGCAAGGGGTTGGACTAGAGTCGTGTGTGCCTTCTACATGGAGGAGGGCACAATATGGGCATTCCGCTTCACGTTGTTCAGCAACCAGAATATATTTCGCCTCTTTCTTTACCATATTTAATAGTACAAGTATACAACTGTGGTTCATCATTATTCATTTGATTCTTATGTAATTCTTGAACATATGTACCTATGAATCGAATAATGCATTGGTTGTTTGAACCTAATGGATATGAATAAAGCAGTAGCATACATTCAAATTCAAATCCAAATCCAGTACAATTTGGAAAAGCAGCAATTAAATTAGGGTGAAATTACACTCTCCAGGTTGTTACGGCACACACGGTTGGTAAAACACAAACGTTCGCGATATGCACCATAATTCAAAACGGTTCACAAAGAGGAAACGTGTGCAAGCATGCACACAGTTGTAGTTTGCAAACCGTGTGCAATGTCGGACAATATCACAAACGATGCGGGCAAACTAAACATGTGTGTTAGTTGCCTTATCATACACGATTCGCAACCATGCATTGTTTCTGATGAAGTATGCATCGTAAACATTGCACCACAGGATAGCATGCGTGATAGTTGTCGTGTACGACGATGTTACGACGGTCCGATGTTTCGTAATCCTGTCTGACACTCGTACGACGATTAGCTAATCTTCTTAACGGTGAACCGTTTTTGACGGGCCACGCATCATACACGTTCTATAATAGTGAATCATTTGTGATGGGCCGCGCATCGTAAACGTAGCACCACAGAATACCGACTGTGATGGCAATGCAAGCATAAACGAGTAGGATTATTGTAGGGGGCCTATCCCCGACGGTTTCTGGGTCGTGTGGGAAGGACCCCCTATCGCCCACACTCACTTGGCAAAGGTTCCAAATACCGTCGCGGAAAGGGGTTAAAAACCGTTTGTTTAGGACTGACGCGCACCAGTGTAATGCAACTAGCAACCAGATTAAATGAAGTTGGTTTGAACCAAAGGTTCAAATTCAAACTCCAAAAGTGATTATTCAAATGTCATCTATTTAAATTGTCATATAAAGTAGTTGTAAGCTATTCAAGCATGCATGGAAATTCCATAAGCATGTTCTTCGTATTTTTCTGATAATTTTTCATATATAAATTATTTCATTCTGAGCTACAGTTAATTTGCTATGATATTTAGAACTTTTAAACATTTTCTAAAATAAATAAATCATTTTTGATTTATTTAAAACTCCAGAAAACATTTAATGTGTCAGCATGACATGGTGTGACATCAGCAAGTCAACAGGAGCCGGTCCAGGTCAAACCTGACCAGTGGGGCCCGCATGTCAGTGAGTCGGCTAATTAACACGGTTAATTAACACTACTTAAATCCTAAGCTAGGAGTTAGTCAGGGGCTGGCCCCACATGTCAGTCACCCGGGGGTCAAATCTTGTCAGCGGGGGGTCAAACCCACCGGTGTTGACCCGTGGCTCATCGCCGGCAAGCCCAGAGGCGGCGGAAGTGCTCGGAAAACCTCTACGGTGCATCATTTGACGCACGGCTGGGTTCTTTAGGATGCTGGAGGAGCGGGGCATCCAACGGTGGTAGTCTCCGGGCCTGGGGCGGCCGAAAACGACGATGACAAGCAGCGGCCGGAGTTCGGAGGTGCACAAGAATGCAGCTGCAGCGTGCAAACGCGGGAACTAATGCACTTGAGAAGCTCTACACGATGTGGCGAGCACAACGGATGCAGACATGAGGCCGTTTGGTCACCGGAGCCACGCCGGCGACGAGCCCGTGCGGCGGTGCGCTACTGTTAGGGGCGATGGCCATGGCGAGCATTATGCCATAGGGTTAGGGGTAAAGATCATGGTCTCACAGCGAGCACGATGGGCTTGACGGTGAGCTCGTGGAGGTATGAACGGCGGCGAATCGACAAATGGCGATCCTCAGGGCAGGCGGTAATGACGTCGGTGATGGCGGCGTTCCAGGGCCTCCGACAAAGCGTAACTCGGCCGAGAGGTGTATATAAGTGTAGCGGAGCTCGTCTTCATGAAGAGGAGGCGAGGGGGTGGTTGTGGCTACGGTGGTTCAGGGCGGCGCGTCCATGGCCGAGTCGGCCATCATGGAAGAGAGCGAGGGAGAGGAGGGAAAACACGTGGAGGAGTGGGAGAGGTCCGAGGTGTGTCATGGTGACGTCCAGAGAAATCGGGGCGTCGAGGGGGGGCAGACAGGCAGGTGGCGTGGCGCCCTGATGACTCACAAGTATAGGGGATCTATCGTAGTCCTTTCGATAAGTAAGAGTGTCGAACCCAACGAGGAGCAGAAGGAAATGATAAGAAGTTTTCAGTAAGGTATTCTTTGCAAGCACTGAAATTATCGATAACAAATAGTTTTGTGATAAGGTAATTTGTAACGGGTAACAAGTAATAAAAGTAAATAAGGTGCAGCAAGATGGCCCAATCCTTTTTGCAGCAAAGGACAAGCCTGGAAAAACTCTTATATAAAGGAAAGCGCTCTCGAGGACACATGGGAATTATCGTCAAGCTAGTTTTCATCATGCTCATATGATTCGCGTTCGATACTTTGATAATTTGATATGTGGGTGGACCGGTGCTTGGGTACTGCCCTTAATTGGACAAGCATCCCACTTATGATTAACCCCTCTTGCAAGCATCTGCAACTACAAAAGAAGTATTAAGGTAAACATAACCATAGCATGAAACATATGGATCCAAATCAGCCCCTTACGAAGCAACGCATAAACTAGGTTTTAAGCTTCTGTCACTCTAGCAACCCATCATCTACTTATTACTTCCCAATGCCTTCCCCTAGGCCCAAATAATGGTGAAGTGTCATGTAGTCGACGTTCACATGACACCAATAGAGGAAAGACAACATACATCTCATCAAAATATCGAACGAATACCAAATTCACATGACTACTTATAGCAAGACTTCTCTCATGTGCACAGGAACAAAAGTAACTACTCACAAATCATATTCATGTTCATAATCAGAGGGGTATTAATATGCATAAAGGATCTGAACATATGATCTTCCACCAAGTAAACCAACTAGCATCAACTACAAGGAGTAATCAACACTACTAGCAACCCACAGGTACCAATCTGAGGTTATGGAACAAAGATTAGATACAAGAGATGAACTAGGGTTTGAGAGGAGATGGTGCTGGTGAGGATGTTGATGGAGATTGACCCCCTCCTGTTGAGAGGATCGATGGTGATGACGATGGTGATGATTTCCCCCTCCCGGAGGGATGTTTCCCCGGCAGAACGGCTCCGCCGGAGCCCTAGATTGGTTCCGCCAAGGTTCCGCCTCGTGGCGGCAGTGTTTCGTCCCGAAAGCTTGCTTATGATTTTTTTCAGGGAAAAAGACTTCATATATCCAAAGATGGGCACCGGAGGCCTGCCAGGGGGCCCATGAGATAGGGGGTGCGCCCAGGGGATAGGGTGTGCCCCCCACCCTCGTGGATGGTGGGTGGCCCCCCTCTGGTGCTTCCTTCGCCCAATATTTTTAATATATTCTAAAAATGACTTCCGTGGAGTTTCAGGACTTTTGGAGTTGTGCAGAATAGGTCTCTAATATTTGCTCCTTTTCTAGCCCAGAATTCCAGCTGCCGGCATTCTCCCTCTTCATGTAAACCTTGTAAAATAAGAGAGAATAGACATAAGTATTGTGACATAATGTGTAATAACAGCCCATAATGTAATAAATATTGATATAAAAGCATGATGCAAAATGGACGTATCAACTCCCTCAAGCTTAGACCTCGCTTGTCCTCAAGCGGAAGCTGATATCGAAAAATATGTCCACATGTTTAGAGATAGAGGTGTCGATAAAATAAAATATGGACATGAGGGCATCATGATCATTCTTAGAACACCAGCATATATATATTGTCATATGATTTCTTATGCTAAAGTAACTATTCATTCACAATTTCAAGTATGAATCAGAAACTTCATTGAAAACTAACAAACTATAATCTCAGTCATTGGAGCAATTGCAATTTATAATAACATCAGAAAGAGTCAATATAAGAGCTTTTCAGCAAGTCCACATACTCAACTATCATTTAGTCTTTCACAATTGCTAACACCCACGCAATACTTATGGGTATGAAGTTTTAGTTGGACATAGAGAAAGATAGGGGCTTATAGTTTTGCCTCCCAACCTTTTACCTCAAGGGTAATGTCAACAATAATAGTTCATGAAAACTCACATCCAATTAGCTATATATATCAGGATCTTTCCAACACAAAGTGCTTGCCGAAGGATAAAATGTAAAAAGGAAAGGTGAAGATCACCATGACTCTTGTATAAAATATAAGACAAGAATAGAAGATAGGCCCATCACAGAGGGAAGCAGAGGTTGTCATGTGTTTTTATGGTTGGATGCACGAAATCTTAATGCAAACGAACATCACTTTATATTGCCACTTGTGATATGGACATTTATTATGCAGTCTATCGCTTTTATTTCTTCCACATCACAAGATCGTATAAAGCTTATTTTCTCCACATTAATAAATCATACATATTTAGAGAGCAATTTTTATTGCTTGCAACAATGACAACTTACTTGAAGGATCTTACTCAATCCATAGGTAGATATGGTGGACTCTCATGAAGAAACTGGGTTTAAGGATATTTGGAAGCACAAGTAGTATCTCTACTTGGTGTAAAGAATTAGGCTAGCATGAGGGGGAAAGGCAAGCTCAACATGTTGGATGAAACATGACAATATAATTTATTTCGGATGTAAGAAAACATAACCCATTACGTTGTCTTCCTTGTCCAACATCAACTTTTTAGCATGTCATATTTTAATGAGTTCTCACAATCATAAAAGATGTCCAAAACTCTCTTTATATGTGAAAACCTCTCTTTCTATATTACTTCCTATTAATTGCAACGATGACCAAAACTATGTTTGTCAACTCTCAACAACTTTTATTCATCATACTCTTTATATGTGAAGTCATTACTCTCCATAAGATCAATATGATCTCTTTATTTATTTTTATTCTTTCTTTTATTCCTTCAAGATCATAGCAAGATAACCAAGCCCTTGACTCAACACTAATCTTTATTATATATAGCTCACGGACTCGATTACATAGAAGGATCATAAAGCAAAACTCCAAACTAGATCATACTAAAACTTTATTCTACTAGATTAAGATATTACCAACAGGATCGAACTCAGAAAAATGGTAAAGATAAAAGTGTGATGGTGATACGATACTGGGGCACTCCCCCAAGCTTGGCAGTTGCCAAGGGGAGTGCCCATACCCATGTATTTATGTCTCTTTCTTCGGAGGTGGTGATGTGATATTCTTGGCGATGATGCCCCTCAAGATACGATTCTCTTCCTGGAGCTTATTGACTTGCTACTTGAGGTCCATTATTTCCTTACGGAGCTTGCCCGTGACGGCTAAAGCTCCTTTCACCCATGGATGTTGCATAGCTATGGGAGAACAAGTAACACTCTTTTTCATATTTTCATAAGAAAGAAATCTAACATTGGAAGGGATGACCGAGTTTGGAATAGCTGAGCTATGTAGTTCCCCCATCGTGAATCCGGCTCGGAAACGAGAAGTAACTTCTTGATCCTCTTCCATGGCATCTATCCTTTTCAAGTCGGCCTCCATCTCTTCCTCCGTTGATGCCCCAAAGTGGTCAGCATTACTGTTTGCTCTTGGTCCCAGTGTCGGATGAGACACCCGGCTCTCCCCGACTGACTCTTGAGAAGACATCTTGATCTAAATCTGTAGTAGAACAACTCGAAACAAAAATAGAGGATATTTTCATGGTACGGTGGTCAAAACCTTCGGGAGATTATATAATGATTTTTTATCGACCAAAAGAAGTATCGTGCAAGAAAACGGAGTCCGGAGGGCACACAAGGTGCCCACGAGGCAGGGGGCGCGCCCTCCACCCTCGTGGAAGCCTCGTGTCCTTTCCAGACTGCTTCTTATTTTCCTATTTCTTAAATATTCCAAAATGGAGAAAAATTGCTATTAGAACTGTTTTGGAGTCGGTTTACTTACCGTACCACATACCTCTTCCTTTTCGGAGGTTGAAACGTTCTAGAAGGTGTCCCTTATATACTCCTCCGGGGTTACGGTTTTAATAACATTAGTTTCAACATTTATAGGATTACCTGAAATATAATGTTTGATTCTTTGACCGTTCACCATCCTCGGATTTGTGCCTTCGAAGTTGTTGATTTTTATGGCACCAGAACGATAGACCTCCTCCATAACGTAAGGACCTTCCCATTTAGATAGGAGTTTTCCTACAAAAAATCTTAAACGAGAGTTGTATAACAATACATAATCACCTACATTAAACTCATGTTTTTGTATCCTTTTGTCATGCCATCTTTTAACTTTTTCTTTAAACAGTTTGCCATTCTCATAGGCCTGGGTTCTCCACTCATCAAGTGAGCTAATGTCAAATAGTCTCTTCTCACCTGCAAGTTTGAAATCATAATTGAGCTCTTTAATGGCCCAATATGCCTTATGTTCTAGTTCGAGAGGTAAGTGACATGCTTTTCCATAAACCATTTTATATGGAGACATACCCATAGGTTTTTTATATGCAGTTCTATAGGCCCATAATGCATCATCAAGTTTCTTGGACCAATTCTTTCTAGATCTATTAACAGTCTCTTGTAAAATTAATTTAAGCTCTCTATTGCTCAGTTCTACTTGACCACTAGACTGTGGATGATATGGAGATGCAATTCTATGATTAACATCATACTTAGCAAGCATCTTACGAAAAGCACCATGAATAAAATGTGAACGACCATCAGTCATTAAATATCTAGGGACTCCAAACCTCGAAAAAATAACTTCTTTAAGCATCTTAATAGAGGTGTTATGATCAGCACTACTAGTTGGAATAGCTTCTACCCACTTAGTACCGTAATCAACAGCAACTAAAATATGTGTATACCCATTAGAGGAAGGAAATGGTCTCATATAATCAAAGCCCCAAACATCAAATGGTTCAATAACAAGTGAATAATTCATAGGCATTTCTTGACGTCTACTAATACTACCAATTCTTTGGCATTCATCACAAGACAAGACAAACATACGGGCATCCTTGAAAAGAGTAGGCCAATAAAAAATAGATTGCAATACCTTATGTGCAGTTCTATCTCCAGCATGGTGTCCTCCATAAGCCTTAGAGTGACACTTGCGTAGGATCTGTTCCTGTTCATGCTCAGGTACACAATGTCTAATAACGCCATCTACTCCTTCTTTATAAAGGTGTGGGTCATCCTAGAAGTAATGTCTTAAATCATAGAAAAACTTTTTCTTTTGCCAGTATGTGAAACTAGGTGGTATAAATTTAGCAACAATGTAATTGGCATAATCAACATACCATGGAGTAGTACGAGAAGCATTTATGACAGAAAATTGTTCATCAGGAAAGCTATCATCAATAGGTAGTGGGTCATCAAGAACATTCTCTAACCTAGACAAGTTGTCTGCAACGGGGTTCTCATCTCCCTTTCTATCAATAATATGCAAATCAAATTCTTGTTGTAGGAGCACCCATCTAATAAGTCTAGGTTTAGCATCTTTCTTTTCCATAAGATATTTAATAGCAGCATGATCAGTGTGGATAGTTACTTTAGTATCAACAATATAAGGTCTGAACTTATCACAAGCAAATACAACTACTAAAAATTCCTTTTCAGTAGTAGCATAATTTCTCTGGGCACTGTCTAGAGTTTTACTAGCATATTGGATAACATTTAATTTCTTATCAACTCTTTGTCCTAGAACAGCACCTACAGCATAATCACTACCATCACACATAATTTCAAAGGGTAAATTCCAATCAGGTGGCTGAACAATGGGCGCGGAAATCAAAGCTTTCTTAAGTATTTCAAATGCTTCTACACAATCATCATCTAAGAAAAAATGAATATCTTTTTGTAAGAGATTAGTCAGAGGCCTAGAAATTTTTGAGAAGTCTTTAATGAACCTCCTATAAATCCCGGCATGACCAAGGAAACTTCTTATACCTTTAATGTCCTTTGGACACGGCATCTTTTCAATAGCATCAACTTTAGCTTTATCAACTTCAATACCTCTTTCAGAAATTTTATGCCCCAAGACAATACCTTCATTAACCATGAAGTGGCACTTCTCCCAATTCAAGACAAGATTAGTTTCTTCACATCTCTGCAAAACTCAATCAAGGTTGCTTAAGCAATCATCAAAAGAAGTTCCATATATAGAAAAATCATCCATGAATACCTCAACAATCTTTTCACAAAAGTCAGAGAATATCGCAGTCATACATCTTTGGAAGGTAGCAGGTGCATTACATAAACCAAAAGGCATACGTCTATAAGAAAAATTACTGAAAGGACAAGTAAAGGTGGTCTTTTCTTGATCCTCTTTTGACACAAGTATCTGAGAGAAACCAGAATAACCGTCTAGAAAGAAAAAACGTGTATGTTTGGATAATATTTCTAGCATTTGATGAATAAAAGGTAAAGGGTAATGATCCTTTTTAGTGACTTTATTTAATTTGCGGAAATCAATTACCATTCTATAACCTGTAACAATTCTTTGTGGTATCAATTCATCTTTATCATTAGGAACAACAGTAATACCTCCCTTCTTAGGGACACAATGGACATGACTTACCCACTGACTATCAGCAACGGGATAAATTATACCTACCTCAAGAAGCTTTAGTATTTCCTTTCTTACCACTTCTTTCATCTTAGGATTTAACCGTCGTTGGTGATCAACAACCGGTTTAGTTTCTTTCTCTAATTTTATTTTGTGTTGGCATAGAGTGGGACTAATGCCCTTAAGATCATCAAGAGTATATCCAATAGCAGCACGGTGCTTCTTCAGAGTTTTCAATAATTTTTCTTATTCCTGCTCTAAAAGGTTAGCACTAATAATAACAGGATATATCTTCTTTTCATCAAGATAAGCATATTTAAGAGTATCAGGCAATGGTTTAAGCTCAAACACGGGATCACCCTTGGATGGAGGAGGATCCCCTAGGATTTCGACAGGCAAGTTGTGTTTCAAAATAGGTCCCTGTTTAAAGAATACTTCATCTATTTCCCTTCTTTCATTCATAAACATATCATTTTCATGGTCTAACAAATATTGTTCTAAAGGATCATTAGGAGGCACGACAATAGAAGCAAGACCAACAATTTCATCTTTACTAGGAAATTCTTTATCATGGGGTTGTCTACGGAATTTAGCAAAATTAAAATCATGAGACATACCCCCTAAACCAACAGAAACAATATCCTTTTTGCAGTCTATCTTAGCATTAACAGTATTCAAGAACGGTCTACCAAATATAATGGGACAAAAGTCATCTTGTGGGGAACCAAGAGCAAGAAAATTAGCAGGATATTTAACTCTCCCACACAAGACTTCAACATCTCTAACAATCCCAATCGGTGAAATAGTATCTCTATTGGCAAGCTTAATTGTAACATCAATAACTTCTATCTCAGCAGGTGCAATATCATGCATAATTTCTTCATATAAAGAATGAGGCATTGCACTCGCACTAGCACCCATATAACATAAGCCATGATAGCAATTATCTCCTATTTTAACAGAAATACAAGGCATGCCTACAACAGGTCTATGTTTATTTTTAGTATCGGGTCTAGCAATTCTAGTAGCTTCATCACAAAAGTAAATAACATGCCCATCAATATTATCAGACAAGAGATCTTTAACCATAGCAATACTAGGTTCAAATCTAATTTTCTCAGAGGGTGTGGGTGTTCTAGTATTACTCTTGTGAACCACAGTTGAAGCTTTAGCATGATCCTTTATTCTAGCAGGGAAAGGTGGTTTTTCAATATAAGCGGTAGGAACAATAGGATCAACATTATAAGTGATAGTCTTTTCTTCAACTTTAATAGGTTCAACTACTTTTACCTTAATGGGAGGATGATATTTAATCCACTTCTCCTTAGGGAGATCAACATGAGTAGCAAATGATTCATAGAAATAAGCTACTATTTTAGAGTCAAGTCCATATTTAGTGCTAAATTCACGAAAAGCATCGGTATCCATAAAAGATTTAACACAATCAAACCTAGGTGTTATACCCGACTCCTTACCTTCGTCGAGTTCCCAATCTTCAGAGTTGCGTTTAATTATTTCCAATAAATCCCATCTGAATTCAATAGTCTTCATCATAAAAGATCCAGTACAGGAAGTATGGAGCATGGAGCGATTGTTGAGAGAAAGCCGAGCATAAAATTTTTGAATGATAATTTCTCTTGAGAGCTCATGATTGGGGCATGAATATAACATTGACTTAAGCCTCCCCCAAGCTTGAGCGATGCTTTCTCCTTTGTGAGGCCAAAAATTATATATATAATTACGATCACGATGAACCAGATGCATAGGATAAAACTTATGATGAAATTCCAATTTCAATCGGTTGTAGTTCCATGATCTAGTATCATCACATAGCCTAAACCATGTCAATGCCTTTCTCTTCAAAGATAAAGGGAAGACCTTCTTCTTGATAACATCCTCGGGCATACCTGCAAGCTTAAATAATCTACAAACTTCATCCACATAGATTAGGTGCAAATCGGGATGCAATGTTCCATCTCTTGTAAAAGGATCAGGTAGCAGTTTCTCTATCATACCCGAAGGAATTTCAAAATAAACATTTTTAGTAGGTTCAGTAGGTTGAGGAGCAACTCTTTGCTCTAATGGTCGGGGTGAATATACCCCGAACAAGCCCCTCGAAGGAGTACTTTCCATAGTAACAAGTGACAGTAAATTTCAGCACACTATATAAATTTTTCCTTACCAAATTCCACCTACCAAAGGCGCTTCACTCCTCGGCAACAGCGCCAGAAAAGATTCTTGATGACCCACAAGTATAGGGGATCTATCATAGTCCTTTTGATAAGTAAGAGTGCCAAACCCAACGAGGAGCAGAAGGAAATGATAAGCAGTTTTCAGTAAGGTATTCTCTGCAAGCACTGAAATTATCGGTGACGGATAGTTTTGTGATAAGGTCATTTGTAACGGCTAACAAGTAATAAAAGTAAATAAGATGAAGCAAGATGGTCCAATCCTTTTTGCAGCAAAGGACAAGCCTGGACAAACTCTTATATAAAGGAAAGCGCTCCCGAAGACACATGGGAATTATCGTCAAGCTAGTTTTCATCACACTCATATGATTCGCGTTCGGTACTTTGATAATTTGATATGTGGGTGGACCGGTGCTTGGGTACTGCCCTTACTTGGACAAGCATCCCACTTATGATTAACCCCTCTTGCAAGCATCCGCAACTACAAAAGAAGTATTAAGGTAAACCTAACCATAACATGAAACATATGGATCCAAATCAGCCCCTTACGAAGCAACGCATAAACTAGGGTTTAAGCTTCTGTCACTCTAGCAACCTATCATCTACTTATTACTTCCCAATGCCTTCCCCTAGGCCCAAGTAATGGTGAAGTGTCATGTACTCGACGTTCACATGACACCACTAGAGGAAAGACAACATACATCTCATCAAAATATCAAACGAGTACCAAATTCACATGACTACTTATAGCAAGACTTATCCCATGTCCTCGGGAACAAACGTAACTACTCACAAATCATATTCATGTTCATAATTAGAGGGGTATTAATATGCATAAAGGATCTTAACATATGATCTTCCACCAAGTAAACCAACTAGCATCAACTACAAGGAGTAATCAACACTACTAGCAACCCACAGGTACCAATCTGAGGTTTTGGAACAAAGGTTGGATACAAGAGATGAACTAGGGTTTGAGAGGAGATGGTGCTGGTGAAGATGTTGATGGAGATTGACCCCCTCCCGTTGAGAGGATTGATGGTGATGACGATGGTGATGATTTCTCCCTCCCGGATGGATGTTTCCCCGGCAGAACAGCTCCGCTGGAGCCCTAGATTGGTTCCACCAAGGTTCCGCCTCGTGGCAGCGGTGTTTCGTCCCGCAAGCTTGCTTATGATTTTTTTCAGGGCAAAAGACTTCATATAGCCAAAGATGGGCACTAGAGGCCTGCCAGGGGCCAACGAGAGAGGGAGGCGCGCCCAGGAGGGTAGGGCGCGCCCCCACCCTCGTGGATGGTGGGTGGCCCCCCTCTGATGCTTCCTTCGCCCAATATTTTTTATATATTCTAAAAATGACTCACGTGGAGTTTCAGGACTTTTGGAGTTGTGCAGAATAGGTCTCTAATATTTGCTCCTTTTCTAGCCTAGAATTCTAGCTGTCGGCATTCTCCCTCTTCATGTAAACCTTGTAAAATAAGAGAGAATAGGCATAAGTATTGTGACATAATGTGTAATAACAGCCCATAATGCAATAAATATTGATATAAAAGCATGATGCAAAATGGACGTATCACTCCCATGCGCGCGTGCGGCGAGTGCGTGCCCCTCGTCCTCCTGGCGCTAGGAGGACGACGACTGGCGTCGGTTGTGTGCTGCAAAATGGACATATCACTCCCATGCGCGCGTGCGGCGAGCGCCTACTGGGCTGCCAGGCAGGTAAGTCAAGGTAAAGATTTTTCCCATTTCTGTTTCCTTTTACTTTTTTTGTATGTTCTCGTTTAAAATAAATACTAAACCATTTAAGTAAATCCTGGAAATAATTATGGGTGCCTTCCGAATTATTCCAGTGACCCTTACTAATTTCCAACATTTTTCGAGCATCTAAAATATATATAGCATTTAAATAGCTCCAATTCAAATATTTTTGAATTAATTCAAAAATCCAAAATGTCATGGAAAAATGTGCATCACCTCTGGTTACTGTTTACAATGTTTTTCCAAAAATGATGAACATTTTTAAGGCCATTTGGGTTCACTGAAAATATTTTAGTTGAACCTATTTTAATTCCTTTTTATGCTAGGGTTTGAACATCCCTATTTAAAATTTCCATGAAAGTTAAACATGATGCAAGCAATATGCAAACACTAGGCAACACTAGAAGCTAGGGATGTGACATAAAGTCATTCTGCAGACGCCCATTTCTCATTATGCATTTCATTATCTTCATTACATTTGTGTATGCATCATGAATCGTCTTCATGAATTGAAGAAGATCTCCACAAAGCAAAACTTGCCATGTGCATTTGCATTCATAGGCAAAATATTTATATGCACATCTTCAGGGGGAGCCTCTTTCAACTTATGAAGCCAATGCCCACGTTCTTTAACTTTCACATAATTTTATCCCCGTGAACACTTCAACCAGTTTGTCATCAATCACCAAAAGGGGGAGATTGTAAGTGCATCTAGTGCCAACCCTAGTTGGTTTTGGAGTATTAAAGACAAACATGCTTGATGAACTAATGTGTTTGTGAGAATTGCAGGATAACACAGGTAGTGGTCCCTCACTGATTCGGTTTACCTACCAGAGATGACCCCTAAAAATGTATGAAGACATTGAATACAATGGTGGTTCGTGAAGACATTCATGTTGAAGATAATGACGTGTGAAGACATTCACTTGAAGACTATGGAGTACGAAGACATAGTTTCTTTCATAGATTCCTTTTCTTCTTTATTGAATCATAGGAACCACCGAACTGTTAAGTGGGGTCAAAGTGAACAAAGTCAGAAGACTGACGTGATGCTCAACCAAAATCCTATGTCCTCGAGTGAAGACAATGAGAGAAAATCTTATCCAGAGTTGGATGAGTCAGCTTTGCTTGTAGCCCAAGCCAAGCTAACGCGTGTGTTTGAAATCCGATCATTGGACACGTGTCGGTTCCTTAGTGACCCAGGGTCATTTCGGACATATCATGTTGGGTTGCCTCCTGGCTATAAATAGCCCACCCCTACACTATAAATTGGTGGCTACTCAGAGTTAGTGCACGGCTTTTGTCGTTTGAGAGCAACCCACCTCGGAAGCCTTTGAGAGAGAGAGAAAGAGATCCTTGCGAGGACAAAGCTCAAAACATCCAGAGCCAAAGAGTGTTAGGCATCACTGAAGTCTTTCTGTCTGCGTGACCTGAAGACTTGTTACACTTGAGGATTGTGTATCCTCCAGCCGGTTAGGCGTCATGGTCCGATCATGGAGATGGTCGAGTCTTGTGGGGAAAAGTGCGCAAATCCATGCAGAGTGTAAAAACTAATCATAATTAGCCATGTCCTAGGTTATGGACAATTTGACCGTCTAGAAGTGGAATTATTGAGTGATCTCATCACCATATTTTTAATTAATGAATTGGGTTATTAATAACTTGCGTTTTGGTTTGAATTGGAGGAACCATCTCAATAACGACATAAACTTTGTAGTAATAATTTAAATAATTTTCATGAGGAAGAAATTAGCTCTACGCAAAAATAAACTTAGAGCCTCCACCAGCCATATTGCATATAGAGGTAGAAATTTCATTATTATTCTATAGTGTGACTTTGCCAGCATATTCCATGAGCCGACCTACATGGCTACAAAGTCACATGTTGCAGAGTTTTCCGACGAGGATTAAGGTGCGATAGGTTGTTGTCCGCACTCCGCATTTGCCATGGAGTTTGATGGACTCATCTACCTTCGATGCTTCTGCGGTTATTTTATTTAGATGGCCTTCAACCATATTTATGTAATAAATAATCTTTTGAGGATCTCGATGTAATAAAGTGTGTGACTGAACTCTATTATTTTTCATTAAGTATTGTGTATGTGCTAGCATACCGATCTAGGGATGACACTTAAGCACAGAGACTCCGATCCATTTGGGTTGGGTCGCTACAGTATTCCAGACCGATGTGTCTGCTTAATGTGAGCTTTCAAATCTTTACAAAAGTTGGTACTAATCATTTCACACAGATTGCACATACTGTGGTGCACCCGACACAGACGACTTTTATGACGGGACGTACTTATCCTGGAGGGTGTGGTTGTTCTACATGAAACCTTACATGAAATTCATACCAAACTAGATGGAGTTGTCTTCAAACTGGACTTCAAGAAGGCATATGATAAAGTTAAATGGCCATTTTTGTAACAAGTTTTGCGTATGAAGGGTTTTGATGCGGCTTGGAGGAAGCAGGTCGAATCCTTTCTACAAAAAGGCAGCATAGGGATCAAGGTAAATGATGACATATGCCATTATTTCCAGACACAAAAGGGACTATGACGGTGGGATCAGATGTCTCCTACCTGTTTAATATTGTTGGATGATATGCTGGCGGTTCTCATTGGTCGAGCCAAAGAGGATGGTCAGGTGGGTGGGCTCATCCCTCATCTTGTAGATGGTGGGGTGTCCATACTAAAATACGCATATGATACAGTTATTTTCATTGAACATGATTTGGCAAAGGCTACAAATTTGAAACTGGTTTTGTGTCTTTTCGAACAACTGTCAGGTTTGTAGATCAATTTTAACAAGAGCGAACTGTTATGCATTGGGCGCGCCAAGGAAGAATAGGAAAATTATAGACATTTGTTTGCATGTGATTTTGGGGTCTCTTCCGTTTAGTTATATGAGAATCCCAATTCATCACCGAAAACTAACCAACAAAGAATGAAAGTGCATAGAGGATCGATTTGAGAAGAAACTAAGCCGCTGAAAGGGCAAGGTTATGTCTTATGGAGGTAGGCCAGTTCAGATAAATTTCATGCTTACAAGTATGTCGATGTTCCTATTGTCCTTCTTTGAAGTACCTGTGGGGGTACGAAAAAGGTTGGACTTTTATTAATCATGTTTTTTCTGGCAAAGCGATGAGACTAAATCCAAATACAGTTTGGCCAAGTGAGATATAATTTGTAGGCTGAAGGACCAAGGGGGTTTAGGGATTGAAAACCTTGAGGCAAAGAACATATGCCTGCTTAGTAAATGGCTATACAACCTATCAGTAGAGGAGGGTGTGTGGATACAATTATTGCGTAAAAAGTATTTGCAATCCAAGACCCTCGCACAAGTAATGGCGCAGCCGAATGATTCACCTTTTTGTAAGGAGTTGATGCGAACAAAGGTTGCATTTTTCAATAGAACCAAATTCTTTGTAGTGAACACTAATACTACTAGGTTTTGGGAAGATACATGGCTAGGTGCGAGGCTACTGGCCATACAATATCCAACCCTTATATTATACAATGTAAGGACACTTTCGTAAGTACAGTATCAGGATCAATTCCCTCAAAAATTCAGTTCAGGAGATCCCTAGTGGGGAAACAATGGGATAGATGGCTACATCTTGTGCCTAGGTTGATGGATGTTAACCTTTTTGATGAGCCCGATACACTACACTATAAACTTTTGGTGTCAGAGATATTCTCCATAAAATCTATGTATATAGGTTTTATAAACACTGGTCCAATCCCAAAGTCGCTTCACATTTGGAAAATTAAAGTGAATTTAAAAATAAAGGTCTTTACGTGGTTTATTCACAAGGAATTGATCTTGACTAAGGACAACTTGACGAAGCATAGTTGGGAGGGTAGTAAACATTGTTGTTTCTGTGATCAAGATGAATCCACCCAATCTTTTTCTGAAATGCCCACTAGCCAACTTACTGTGGCGTACAATACATGTGGCCGTTAATGTCCGTCCTCCTAATAGCATTGACACTTTATTGGGGACTTGGCTAAATGGGGTAGAGCCCAAAACATCGGCGCATATTCGAGTCGAAATGTATGCATTACTTTGGACTATATCAAATTGTCAAGATGACACTACTTTTAATAAACAAAACATCACAAAAAATTTGCAGGTCATCTACCGGGCAACTGGCTAGATTCATACGTGGTCGTTACTCAGCCGTGCGTACAGAAGACAAGGAGCATATGGCTTATGAGCGTAACCATTGAGACGATACCACGGGATACCTATAGCCGGTTTGAATGCAGTCCAACAACAAGATAGCTGCATAGTCATCTTGTCCTATTGCCGATTGTGGCTTTTATTTTATTTTAGCTCAATTTGCGAACTTGTATCGAACTACATTGCCATTTTGATGCAGAGGCCAGAGTAATCTTACTTTTCAAGAAAAATATTGTTTCCTTCGCAAAAGCTTTTTCTTTATAAGTTTTTTTGGTTTTGTAAATATAGTTTGTACCATTTATTTAAAAATCAATAAAAAATGCAGCAGAGTCCTATTTTTTCTCTCAAAAGAAATTGCAAACATAAATAAAAAGGATGACTTTGCAAGACCTCTAGCCAAATTCATTCCCATAATATAAGAGCGTTTTATATTATGGAACGTAGGGAGTATATAATAATTGGGTCGGAGGAAATGCGCTCTTATATTATGGGACGTAGGGAGTATATAATAATTGGGTCGGAGGAAATGAGTTCGCATTACACCACTTCACATTTGTTTAGCACTTACCAGGTACCTTGACATGCCTTCTCGTGAGGTAGTTAACAAGCAGCACATTTTATGCTGCGACGTAACACAGAGAAATGCAGTCGACTCAGTTACACGTTTTTCGGTTCCTATTACAGTCTGTACGTGTTGAGTCATTCATCTGATTTACACCTCACGTGGTGATATCATCTGCTACTCAACTCTCGCTGTCAGTCTCTTCGGAAATCAAGTTTTGGTTCATGACAAACCTCAGACTGTCACCCTCTTCAAGCTCCCACTGCTTTCTGAGTTCGCCAATGGCTCTTGCTGCAGAGCTAGCTACAGCGGGATTGGAATCTTGAGCCAATCTCTGCAGTTAAAAGAAGGGTCGACCAATACTTAAGGAATCTGATAACACCGAACGTCAGGTACGAGCACATGGCAAATCAAACGATTTCGGTGGCAAGTTTAGTGACACGAGGATAGCAACTTTAGTTGGCATGCCAACTTCGTGCTTCAGTTTATTTTTTAACAGAAAATTGTGTGTCAACTAACTTGCCATCCTTGCATCACTAGAATTGCCATCGAAAACGTTTGATTTGCCATGTGCTCGTACCTGACGTCAGGTACTTATCATTTTCGATATTTAAAGGAAAACACAAAAACAACTTGACTTTCCAAAGTAAAACCAATAACTACAGCTCATGTAATGATAAGTGAGAATTATATAGACAGGGCCTCCCTTTGAAAGGGATGGGGCTTTGATGGTGGAAAAGCGTACAAATAGGTACAAATAGATCCAATGACTTGAAGCTTTCATGGTGGAGAAGCGTAAGAATAGATGACATCTTAAAAGAGAACTAGATAATTGCCTATGGGTTGCGACGGGGGCATAAATATTCTACTCCCTTGGATCCATATTACTGTACTAAACCAGCGACAAGTAATATGGGTCGGAAGGAGTATTAGATTAGCCTCTGATTCACATGCCCACATTAATTTGAGTAGCTGTTGTTTTGGTCTAGTCATATAGACTTGTAAAGTTGTAACTCTAGTGTTTCTATCAAATGCCTCGAGATGCATGTTTTGTGTTTTCTTCGGGAAAAAAAAGTAAATTTACTCAAAATTGCATGTCGTGCCAAATGTCCGGAACATCACCTATTTACAATCTGACAGAGTAACAGAGCACAGATTGATTAGGGATCTCAGTGGTTCAAGCCACGTATAAGAAATTCAGACATGAAGAACCCAACAGTTATATGGTTCTCCTTTTTTATAACAGATGAGGGATTTATGCTAACCTGTAATGCGCCCATCCCAGCATTCCCTAGGGTCCACATGGATGGAGCTGCAGCCAATGCATTAGCCAAAGCTTTCCTACAAGGAGCAAACGAAAATAATTGCTATTTCAACATATAACACCAAAATAGTAGAGAACACAACACAGCTCAGTGGTCGGGCCACTGAGCTACAAAGGTTCGCAAATCATATTGTTAATCTTTGTTCTTCTTTATCCAATTGTGAGAGGAATTGGGATGAATTTGAATTTGTGAGTCAACTAGTAAACTCTGTCCTTTCCTGCAGTAATTCCAGCAATCTACTTATTCATTTTAATTGCTATTTGTAGATCCATACAAAGAAAAGGCTCACTCCGAGCTACCATACGGCTCAAGTTCAAACCCGTCTCACCATGACCAGGAAGACCTCATAGCCCTCCCGTGCTCCAAACCCTCCTCGCGGCAACAGACTACAAGACCGAATCCTAGAACGTGAACGAGGACACTGTGAAACTCAAGAGCAACGTGTGAATAAAAACCGTGAATGCCAAATGCGTCACGAAGAATAAAGGCGCCATCAACAAGAAGAGTGTCACCTACAGGATGAAGAACGCAATGCGCACCACCGAGAAGAAGCTCGTCAAGCCAATCAAGAAAATCAAGTGCATCAAGCTCTTCGTGCTCAAAAACACGAATATGAAGAGCACATCCATCAAGCAAGAGAAGCAGACAAGAGGGCGAAGCTTTGCCTTGAGCAACGACACAAGATGCGATGCATGGGCAATGCACCTTGCATTGATGGCCAACTGCACAATGAAGAGCATGAAGAAAAACCACCGTCTCCATAACAAGAACAACGTTAACCTCGCAACCATCATGAAGCAGAGGAAAGTCTTGGCAAGCTCAAGTTCACAATGACTAAGTTATCCGGCAGCATTGACCCGAGGAATACATATCATGGGCCCTCAAGGTGGACAAGATCTTCGAGTCCACGACTTCGACAAGCCGAAGGCGATTGCCATGGCCTCCCTCGAGTTCGACGAGAATGCACTCATATGGTGGGACAAGTACAAGAACTTCGACAAGAGAAAAGAGAAACCCCCATTGCCACTTGGGATGCGAAGAAGCAAGTCATGAGAGCAAGATTTGTGCCCACACACTATAGACGCGACCTCTTCAAGAAGCTCCAAGTTCTCAAGCAAGGGACCAAGACCATTGAAGAGTACCACAAGGAGATGGAAATAGCAATGATCCACACTAATGTCAAGGAGTTTGATGAGCAAACAATGGCACCCTAATCACCTCATCAAGAAAATTGCGGGCATTCAACCCTACAACAACTTACCTGAGTTGGTACACCAAGCAACAAAGGAGGAATGTCAAGTCCAAGATGACATCAACTCTCAGGCAAAACCAAGCATGGCGCCTTATACTCGAGCTACACCCTCTATTGGTGCTCCTTCAAGCTGCAAAGCACCGACGACTTCTTCAAGTCGCCCTCCTACAAGTTCTTCCAAGCCTGGAACTACACCAAGTGCAAGTGCTCCAAGGGACTCTACTGACAAAACAAGCCAAATTGAGTGCTTCACATGCAAAGGCCGTGGGCAGAAGTGCTATGTGTGTCCACCAAGCGCATTGTGGTGATCAATGAAGATGAAGAATACGAATCTATGAGTGAAGGACAATTGGAAGCTTTGCAACGTGTTGCTCAACATCAACAAGTAAACAAAGCCAAAGATGTTCATGTCTTTTGTGAGAATGATTCGAGCCCAGCTCTCCTTGTCTCCAAGATCTTAATTCTTGAACAACAAGATGATAATGATATACGATGTCACGTCTTCCATACCAAGGCCGGCACCAATGGAAGAACAACCAAAGTGATCATTGATGGTGGTAGTTGCCACAGCTTGGCAAGTGAAGAACTTTGCTCCAAGTTGTATTTCGAGTACAAGTGCCGTCCTCAACCAGACAAGCTCTAGTGGCATAGTGACACCGGCACTATCAAGGTAGAGCACACTGTTAAATTATCCAAATTCTACCGTATTGGACTAGACGTAGTACAGACAGTGTGGGCCTTTGCGGTTGTACCGACGCATACGAGTACAACTTGCTTACTTGTCCTCCAAGGACTCTCATGTATTGCCCTCATATATACCCCATGTAGTCGCACCTAACGACGGTCTGTCGTCTCGTGCTTGTAATACTCCTCCAACATAGTGATTACGCCTTCGTGCGTCCATGGTTTTCTCCCGCAAGGGTTTCCACGTAAAAATCCATGTGCTCTTGTGTCTCGTTTATTCCCGCTTTATCTAACAAGTGGTATACAAAGCAAGGTTCAGATACGAGAATGAGACGAGAGAATTAGGGTTGCTCGTCGTGTGCGCCGCCGCCCGCTGCAAGTCGCCGAGACCGACTGGAAGATTCGCTTTGCACCGCTGCAGAAATCCAGCCTACTCTCGTTTACCGGATCAAAGGCGGATTGTTTTTTGGTGCGCCACTGTCAAGTCGTGTGCGAGCCGCCGAGCCGCAGTTGCTGCTGTCCCACGCGTGAATCAAGTCACCATCCACCACGGTTTCAAGTTACGAGGTGATCAAGCTCCGTTTGTCCGCTTGTTCCATGGAGATTTAGTACTACCTGATCAACTAGTACTAGTACTTCTTGTGACTCCTCCCGTTTTCCCTCATGTTCTTCCTAAATCCGCCTCCAATTCATGAAGATCGGGCCACCCTAACGACTTGCGCTGTAACCGTAAAAGCAGCTCCAGAACTAGTTTCGGCGGGCTTTCTCGTATAGAGTAAGTAAGGCACCCATGTGTGGGAGTCTAGTGATGTGACCAAAATGAAATTGTATATTTTGATGCATGGACAAATTTGTGTTTCAATGAGATTCTGCAAGAGCTTATTAGTCTAAAAGTTATAACTAATTATGAGAAGATGAACGTAAACTACAAATAGCACCTGGTTACAGATTAGATTAAAGAAAGGAAAATGCAGTAAAATAAAGTCACAAAATGCTGCTATGCACCTGGTATTAACATCTGGAGAACTTGAACATTCAACTATCAAGGAAACACTCTTTTTCCCATCCATAGCATCCAGGTCAATAAGAGCCGCTACTAATAATTCAAGCTTCATAAACAGAAAAAAGATTATTGGAACATGAATATAGCAAAGTTCATGTTTTACATATGAGTTTAAACATGGTTCACCTCCTCAGGATTGGTGTAGTCGATACCATCAGCCTCAGATAAGGCAGATGCCATATTAAGATATGCATCCTGTGAACAAAAAAATTAAGGACATGTTAGCAAAGCAACGACCATGCTGCTACAAGTAACAAGTTACTGAACATACAACCTCTATGGCAGCGATTTGATCAGTAGAAACTTCACGAGGGAACAACTTAAGAATCTTCCCATTTTTCTCCAGTGTGATGAACCTTGTCAAATTTGCATGGGAAATGAACCATCCATTGGAAGTTTGCGAGTAAACATACAGTTTAAATAAGACAAATCCATAGTGAATATGCAATAGGGATAAGTTACTCCTTAAACATTATTTTGCTTTACGGAACTTTGCATCTACAATTCATAAGAAAAACTTACTGATATTGTAGTTTGGTTGCCATCATGTCATGAATATCCCGAACAAACTGTATTAAATATTATAATATTACATTCAAGTATAAGGATCAATAAACAGGATGCCATTAATGTATAGCTGCATGATAATTGGCAAGTACGGATAATTGACTAAATTAGTTTGTATAATCCAGATCTAAATAAGTGATTGTTTTGCCCAATAAATGCCTTGTTCTTTTATCATAAGATATTAGTAAGCTGTGATCATGTATATAATAGGAATAAATGGACTAGGGTCACTAGGCATCACATATACTATTATCCAAGTGGCCAAGTATAAACAGCGAATCTCTTGGCTAGCTACTTGTCGATGTGCTCTGAGAGTGGCAGATCAAGATGGTAGCACACCAGACAAGTGATGTACCCAGGTTGTATTGCTCGAGTGCTCGTCACCGATCGAGAAGATCGTTGGAGAGAGATGTTTCTCGGATTACAAATTCATGGTCACGGGCTAGTGTGTCTTGGATATCTCCCGAGAAGGCCCTAGCTTTCCTTATATACCTGGTCAAGCTAGGGTTACATGGCTCGGTTTAGACTAAAGGTGGGCCCGTGCCGCCAGGCCGGGCCGGACCATGTCATGCGTGTGTGGATCTCCCATTGCCTTGCATCTCAAGTTGGTGCGGCATCCAGCTGGCTCTTGGGCCCGAGTGGTTGACACAACCCACTCGAAGATGACGTGCTAGTCCCTTGCCTGGCCGGCAGTGTTCGAGTGTCATATCCTTGTCAATAGTCCCCAAGTTCAACATGATCTTCCTGCTGGAAGGTCACCCCGGACTTGTTGAAAAATCCTGCAAGAGAGAGAGAGAGAGAGAGAGAGAGAGAGAGAGAGAGACCCAACGTTACTCTGTCACATCTAGGCCTGTGGTTGGAATCCCGAATCCCGAATGCCGCCTGGGAGACCCAAATAGGTCGCCTCCAGGGCTAGGTGTGAAATTCCTGCAAGACAGAGAGAGAGAGAGAGCGACCCAACATTACTCTGTCAACTATCCAAGAAACGCTTGTGAGCAGCGAGCCCGCGCTAACTAGCTCGGCGGGCCTTTATGGCGTCGACTCCCCCACCATCTTCAAGCGCGGCCAAGCCACCGCCGCGCCCTACCCAGCGCCTTATATCCATCATCGTCGCCCCATCCCCCAGCTGTCCAGTTTTCCGATTCGGGGATGGACGGTGGATGGACTGAGGTCAGCCACTAGAAGAGCAAGCGCCCTGCCTCTGATCTGCCGGGCTTCGGGGCGCGCCCCGGGGTGCAGCGGCCGGACCACCGCAGAGGCTTCAATGCGGACGCCGCTCGCGAGGCCTTCTTAAGCCGTTTCCGTTTCCACGGCCGTTGCTTCTGCTGCCTCAGCAAGAAGCACCGCCGCGCTGACTGCCGTGATCCCATCCACTGCATCCTCTACGAGCAGCCTGGGCACATCGAAAAGCAGTGCCCCCAAAACCCACGCTCCAGAGGTGCTAGTAGCAGGCCCGGTCCAGCTGCTCCGCCGGCGCCAATCCACTCGCGCATCTGCTTCCCGCCACCCGCTGCGTCCACCATGCCCACCGTCACCCCCGCCATGCAGCGCCACATCGACCCCTCGTGCCGCCCCACAGAGAGCCACTCGCTGACCATGTCCTCCCCGGCGACGGAGCAGGCCATCTTCTTCCTGCGCAACCATGCCGTCACCATGTGCGCGGCCGACGGCGTAAACGCCACGTCCCCCATGGCGGTGGGCCACGCGCTGGAGGCGCAGCTCGCCGTCCCGGTGAGCCAGCTCCGCGTCACGGTTCACCACCCGGAGCACTACCTCGTCATCTTCAGCCAACCAACGCACCACATCAACACCGTCCGTCGAGGGTCCATCAGGGTCGACGACGCCGTCTTCAACATCGCGCCGTGGCATGAGCACGACCACGCCTCCTTCGACACGCTCCAACTTCACGTCCGGGTCATCATCGAAAAGGTGCCTATGCAGTACTGGTCCTTGGAGGGGATCGAGGAGATCCTCGGGAAGAAGGTGCGCGTCTACCGCCTCAACAGCAGGACGCAGGAGCGCGGCCACACGAAGATGTTCACCTGCTGGGTCTGGACCAACGACGTCGCCCACATCCCCACCAAGCACATGCTCGGGGTCCTGCCGCGCGGCGTGTCGAGGAGATGCAGGGCTACTCGCCGCCCGACCGGCGCGTCGCTCCATCGCTGGGCACCACGGACTACACCATGCTCATCCACGTCGACAGGGTCGAAGATTGGACGCCTCCATCGCCGCGCTCCTCCCACTCCGCCCAAAGCGGGCTGCCGTCGTCCGACTCCGACACGGACGACCGGCCCCGATTCGCTGTGATCCCTGCCTCTTGGACCATGGAGGTCGAGGACGGCCAGCGAGGAGATCGCCTCCCGCGCCTTGGGCGTGCACCGGTGGCCGACCTAGGCTGTTGTGGCCTGCCACGCGGCGGGCGCGACCACGACGACGCGGGTGGAGCTGGAGGGGGGGGCGCCAATCCTGGAAGGACGCCCTGCTGCGCCGGGGACGCACGCTGACCCTGCCGGTGCCGGCGCCCGCCCCGCGTCACCGCAGTCGCTCCCCTCCTACCAGGCGCCACCACAAGAACGCGCACGGCCGCCGTACGGGCGGTAGAAGGCCGTCAACAGGCGACGATCAGCAACGCCAACGCCGGCCGTCCGCTCCCCGTTCGCCACGGGCGACGTCGGGGTCGGGGGCGGCAGGAGACGCCAGCAACAGCATCAAAGGGAAGGACCCGGTCGACGACTTCTTCAGGGAGGCAAGGCGGACCATCCTCGCGTCAGTGATCGTCAACAACTCGGCGATGGACGTCCAAGCCGCTGCTAACGCCGCGGTTGCAGCTCCCCTGGACTTCGACAGTGGCACGCAGATGGTGGACGCCGAGACAGAGGCACAGCTGGACGCGTTTGGTCCCACACTCGCCGCCACCCCCAGGCCTCCGGTCAGTTCAACAGATGCGCCCCCATGGCTGCCTGCACGATGGAGATGTAGCTCGACGCAGTCACCACCCGCGTCTGCCAGCTCGAGATCGCCAACGACAATGAAGAAAGCGCCCTCCCCCAGCCACTCGCCGCCTGTTCCTCGACGCCCCTGCGCCGATCATCGCCAACGCCCCTCCACGCCGCCCTTCTGCACCATCCAAGTCACGAGTGGCTACGGCTCGTACCAGGTAGAGCGCTCGTTAGGCCGCCTGCACCTCCAAGACGCCGGTCTCGTAGCGTGCCTTCCTCTGCATCGCCAAGGAGCTCGGGCTGCTCGGGCCAAAGGAGAAGATGACCAAGGAGGTCGCGGACGCTCTCATCCGTCACTTCGACGAGCCGCTCACCGACAACGACATCGCCGTCATCGCCAAGCTGACGCGTCTCGACAAGGACTCCCTCCTCGTCGCTGCAGGCCTTGCAGGGCCTGAGGGAGCAGCCGCCGCGGCCACTATTTAGTCATGTTAGTACACCTATGTTATAGTCTCCGGTGGCGGCCGGCGTGTTGCCGGGTAGAGTTAGGTTTCCTTTCCTCTGTTTCACTAGAGTGGACTGCTTCTCGCCGGCGTGAGTTGGGCGCTATTGGTGGACGCCGGCGTGCCCCTGCTAGTTGGGTTGTGATTGTACTGGGCCTGAGGCCATTTAGAATCTTTCAGTCACCGGAGCAACCATTGTTTCCAAATGAGTGAAAGCTTCTACCCGATCATGTCGTAGAATGTCCGCGACCTTAACCAGCCGGCGAAACGCGCGGCGATCTGCGAGGTAGTTACAGCGAACAAAGTAGCAATCATGTGCTTGCAGGAAACTAAGATAGATATCTGGTCACCGAGCATCGTCAAGGAAATCGGTGGCGCTGCTCTGGCTGAATGTGTCTTCCTCCCTGCGATCGGCTCCCGCGATGGAGCTACTATCTACTGGAACAGGGACCTAGTCAGCATTGCATCGCATGCTGTAGGCAAATTCATGATCACTGCAAAAGTGACACTCCTCCGGCAATCCAAAAGCTTCTGGCTCACGACTGTGTACGGCCCAGCAGACGACGCTAGAAAAACTGCTTTCCTCGCCGAGTTAGCTAGAACGGCCCGCCCACCATCTGATCCATGGCCCATCAACGGAGATTTTAACCTCATTTATGAGGCAAGGGACAAGAACAACCATCATCTGAACCACCGGATCATGGGCATGTTTAGGCGCGCCATCGACAACGCCGGCCTGAAAGAGATTAAGTGCAAGAATCACCGCTTCGCGAGAACCCGACGCTCGTCAACATCGACAAATTCTTCCGCAACTGCAGCTGGGAAGACCTGTTCCCCTCAAGCATGCTGATGGTCGCATCCACGGCGTGCTCTGACCACTGCCCTCTGCTCCTTCCTGATGCCGCCGTCGCGCCCAATTCAAATTTGAAAGCTTCTGGCCGCAGTTCCCGCGCTTCCACGAGACGGTCATAGGTGATCCGCCTGAGCAGATGGCTCATCTCGAGAAACTTAAGTCTAAACAACCAAGTGCGAGACACAATTCAGTGGAAGCACACAGCCTCGGGATCCTTCTCCACCAGCTCGGCATACAACTGCCAATTCCAAGGGATGATCAAGACTAACTTCAGAAAGATGCCCTGGCAAGTTTGGGCACCGGCCCAGCTAAAATTTATGGTCTGGCTACTCCTCAAGAACATATTACGGTGCAATGACCGGCTCCAGAGAAGAGGATGGCCAAATGAGTATTTCTGCCAGCTTTGTTTCACAAATCTGGAAACCTCGCAACACCTGTTCTGGCAATGCCCCTTTTCATCTACAATCTGGGCAAGAACGGCTCAAGGAAACGCATGCAATTCCATGCATCCCACAATTTGGCAGCACAAGAACAAAGTTGTGGAGATCATAGCCGAGATGCTAAACGGAGCAAGACCCGAGCACAAGAAGGGAGTCAGGACAATGATCATCTTGGTACTGGGAGACATTTGGCAGCAGCGCAACGAGTGCACCTTCAGACATAAGATAGCAAACCTGACTGAAGCCATGGCGAGCATCAGAAGAACTTTCGAATTATGGCGCCAAGCAGGAGCAGTCCACCTAGAGCACCCATTTTGGGACCCTCCCTGAGGGATTAGCTTGCTAGTCTAGCCCCCGGCTAATTTTGTTTTTCATTTCTTCTCTTTTCCTCCTTGATCACTCGATCGAACACCACCTATTGTTTTTTCCCGCCTGCTTCCTGCTATAAAATCAATATATGCCAGCCATCAGCTGGTCCGTTCAGAAAAAAAACATTACTCTGTCACATCTAGGCATGCGGTTGGAATCCCGAATCCCGAATGCCGCCTGGGAGACCCAAATAGGTCGCTTCTAGGGCTAGGTGTGAAATTCCTGCGAGAGAGAGAATGACCCAACGTTACTCTGTCACATCTACGCATGCAGTTGGAATCCAGGGCTAGGTGTGAATGCCCACAGCTTGCAAGGCTCGGATTTTGCACGGAGGCATGGTTCACTACGCGCCTCCTTAACCGTATTGCGGCAATTGGGCGCTGGGGCTAAAATCTTCGTGCCATATCAGCGGTTCTAGGTCAAATGGTCATGTGGAGGGAAAGATTCCCATTGTCCCCACCTCTCTGATTGACTGGTTGGCGATCAAAACTGCATGCATTGGTTGGGTTTGCACCGGTGCCCAATGCCAAACATTCATGTCGTCGTTGGAGCGTGACCTATGTTCTATGAGGAAGTCGTCGAGAGTGGTGCTCAACGCACATAACACTTAGTGTTTCCGCTTTCGAAGTTCCATGACTCCCAGTAGTCCAAGCCTTACCAAGTCCCTCCGACTCTGATTCCCGTCCTCTGGCCAAGTCGGGCTCTAGGAAGGTGGGAGAGTCACTCTCCTCTTGAGTTTATTCAAGTGGGAGTGAATGATTTACATGCCCATGCAGGGGCTTATATAGCCTATGGGTCCTTGACAAATAACCGATGCTACGCTTGAAAAGAGGTGGGAGGGTAGAACGAGGTGATCTTTGGTCCATGAGTCCATGGGCTCCTAGTTGGGCTAGGAGGGGAGTTGTAGCCCATGGAAGTTAGATTTTGTCAACCATATGAAGGCTTTCTTGCTTGGGCTTTGGGCTTCTTTGGTCTTTTGCCTTCATCTTTGACTTGTTCTTATACGTGCTCTCCTTCTTTTGACTTGTTGACCATAAAGACTTTCTTTGACTTTTGTTGACCAGGGTAGCTTGTCTGGAGCCATGGTAGCTTGCTTGGACTTTTGTTGACCTCCCTGACTTGTGTTGACTGCTTTTGTTTTTTGTTGACCGGCCACGTGGATTGCTATGTAAGACTTAGGTGGGACCCCCGGTATAACTTTAGTTATTCCCTCAACAGTAAGATAGTGTTAGAATGCCATATTAATTGATTTAGTAAAAGCTGCAAGCTTGCGTAAGCAAAGGCTGAGAAATTATACAACGTGTTTGCAAAACTGAAGATAATTGATTTAGTGTTATTTCATTCTAAATTTTTATCCTGAATGCAGGCTCAGTATATAATGAGTCCGCGGTTGGGGACGTACCCCAGCTTAGCACAGACAAGAATGAGATATGGTCTGCTCCGTTTACTGAGAAAGAGGTGTTTGAGGCAGTCACACAAATGAAACACAATAAGGCTCCTGGTCCAGATGGTTTTCCAGCAGAGTTTTATAAGAGATGCTGGCATATCATCAAGGATGACCTCATGCCTATGTTCCATGAATTATTTAACGGCAACCTACAACTTTTTCACCTAAACTTTGGAACAATAACGTTGTTGCCAAAGAAGGAGGAGGCTGTGCGCATTGAGCAGTTCAGGCCGATTTGCCTACTCAGTGTGAGTTTCAAAATTTTCACTAAGGTAGCCATGAATAGGCTGACGCGGATTGCCAATTCGGTGGTGCACCCAACACAGTCTGCGTTCATGCCGGGGAGACACATCCTAGAAGGGGTGGTTGTCTTACACGAAACTCTACACGAAATCCATTCAAAGAAACTTGATGGGGTTATCTTCAAAGTGGATTTCGAGAAAGCGTACGATAAGGTCAAATGGCCCTTCCTCCAGTAGGCCTTACGCATGAAGGGGTTTGACGATGCCTGGAGGAAACAGGTCGACACCTTCATTCAAGAAGGTAGTGTTGAAATTAAAGTGAATGATGACATAGGTCATTATTTTCAGACGCACAAGGGCTTACGACAGGGAGACCCGATGTCTCCTATTCTGTTCAACATAGTAGCAGATATGTTGGCAGTCCTTATCGGTCGGGCTAAGGAGAATGGACAAGTAGGAGGACTAGTTCCGCATCTTGTGGATGTGGGAGTATCCATACTACAGTACGCTGATGATACTATTATATTCATGGAACATGATCTCGCAAAGGCTAGAAACATGAAGTAGTACTTTGCCTATTTGAACAATTGTCGGGACTGATAATTAATTTTAACAAGAGTGAATTGTTCTGTTTTGGGAGGGCCAAAGAAGAACAAGAAGCGTATAGATAACTATTCGGATGTGAAATGGGTTCCCTACCATTCTCGTACCTAGGGATACCAATTCACCATCGGAAATTATCGAATAAGGAGTGAAAGTGCCTTGAAGATCGATTTGAGAAAAAACTAAGCTGCTGGAAGGGCAAGCTTATGTCATATGGGGGCCGGCTAGTGTTGATAAATTCAGTTCTAACTAGTATGCCGATGTTACTCTTATCTTTCTTTGAAGTGCCAGTTGGGGTACGGAAAAGATTATATTTTTATCGATCTCGTTTTTTCTGGCAATGTGATGAAGTAAAAACGAAATACAGATTGTCCAGATGGGATATAATTTGCAGACCCAAAGACCAAGGTGGATTAGGGGTTGACAACTTAGAGGTTAAAAATAGATGCCTACTTAGCAAAAAGCTATTTAGGTTGTTTGTTGAGACCGAGGGTACATGGGTACAAATTTTGCGTAATAAGTACCTACAATCTAAGACATTGGCCCAGGTTACTTTAAGACCTAATGACTCGCCTTTCTGGAAGGGGTTAATGAAGACGAAAGAAACCTTTTTTCAGAGGGTGAAGTTTAACGTTGGTAATGGCAACGGTACTAGATTCTGGGAAGACACATGGTTAGGGGGGATGCCTTTAGCCCTACAGTATCCCACACTATATAATATTGTACAACGTAAGGAGGCCTACGCAGCTACAGTATTACAGTCGGTTCCACTAAACATTCAGTTCAGGAGGACTTATTGGGGGAATGCTGGCTCTCTTGACTTCATCTGATGCGTAGGTTGATGGATGTTCAACTCTCTCACCAGCCAGATACCATCCACTGGAAATTATCCAAAATGGTAGGTTATCGGTGAAATATATGTACTTAGACTTAATTAACTCTGGGCCAATAACAAGATCACTTCACATATGGAAGGTTAAAGTTCCGTTAAGAATCAAAATCTTCATGTGGTTTGTACACAAGGAAGTGATTTTAACCAAGGAGAACTTGATCAAGCGAAGATGGGTGGGTAGTTCACGATGTTGTTTTTGTGATCAGAATGAAACCATAAAACACCTCTTTCTCGATTGTCCTCTGGCCAAACTACTTTGGCGCACGATACATATAGCCTTCAACGTTAGCCCTCCAATTAGTATCGACACGTTATTTGGGACGTGGCTAACCGGAGTGGAATCAAATACTGCATGACATATTGGGATAGGGATATGCGCACTACTTTGGGCTATATGGAACTGCAGAAATGATATCATCTTTAATAGGAAAAATTTCATCAACTTTTTGCAGGTTATATATAGAGCCACTGCATGGATCCGTATGTGGTCGTTACTCACTCATGCGGACTCGAGGGAGCTTTTGCCTATTGGGTGCAACCGATGGGAGACGGTACCATGGGTTATCTACAACCGGTTTGGATGGCGATCCAATAATAGGATAGGTGTTTAGTCATCTGGGCCTATTTTTCGCCGGTTGTGGCAGTTTTTGTTTTATCTTTGTTCGTTTTATGCTCCTTCTGTGAGCCTTTACTCAACTTAAGACCTTGTTTTGGATCTTCAGTTAAATAAAATGGCTGCATGCATTATTCTGATGCAGAGGCCGGGGGATGTCCTCCTTTTCGAAAAGAAAAAATAATAATAATCCATTGCCAATTACACTTTATTTAACTTGTACTTCCTCCGTCCCAAAATAAGTGTCTCAACTTTGTACTAGCTCTAGTACAAATTTGTACTAAGCTGAAGACACTTATTTTGGGACGGAGGGAGTATGTTGTAACTATGTTAGATATCTCATTCAATGTTGCATTAGCTAATTGTGATTTTTCAGTATATATTGTCATTAGTACATATAATAATGATTAATGAGGAAAATTAGCAAGTATAAGGAGGCATCAGTGGGCACTGATGGATTTACCCTACTGCTCTGATATTAAACGTCACTGTGTGATGAAACCCACAGGATTTAAAGACATTAGAGCTATATGGACACTTAATTAAGCTACCTTTAAAGCCATGAAAGCATCCTCCATGGCACGTCGTCGAACAACCATGTCAGCTCGTCGCAGATCTGCCTGGGTTTGCAAATAGCTGTTGTATTAGATCAGCATGAAACCATGGATTAAACAGTAACATACTAATAGCATATTAGCATGGTTATTAAGCAATTTAAACGGGTACTACAATGACATAGATATGGGTGCAGCTTTATCGACAGTATGAATGAGAAATGTATGTTACTTAAGTCTATTAACTACTTCCTACAAAATGAGTGAAGAAAGAATTTGTACAGACCTACCTCCAAAGCACCATCACTCCAATGTTGATCTGCTGCTTTCTTCAAGTCTGAATGAGCTCGCTCCTTCAATATCTGATTATGTACAGAGGTCAAATTAACATATTAGAAGTATAACGAAACCAATATAATACATAGATGGCATATGAAACATTCCATACGAACAGATCTAGTACATACTCTAGCAAAATTGGTTAGGTGGGCTGCCCGTTCCTTCACACTGTTATCAATCTTTCGGGTGTCCTTCCTTGCACGAGCTTTCAGGCAATCTTACATTTAGATGAGGAATTAAATCTTATGGAAGGAAAAACTTATAGCTTGTTATGTGAAAGAGCATGTACCATCAAGCTTGAGAAACCCCAACCCTAATACAGCAACATCCTTAGATGCACGTTTGTTCAACCTTGTGATGCCACTAAGAGTAAAAGGATTTCAGATATCAAAATTCAGAATAGCAATACAAATAAATACATTGTTTCTACCAAGGAAAACAATTACATGAGGGAATATCAATGATGCACAGGGAACAAGAGTACCGTGAAAGCAAAAGAATATCACTCTGAGCTCTTTCATTCACAAACTTTGCATCATTGTAGACAAATTGGCACGCTTTAGACAGCCCTTGAGTAGAATATAGTGTTTTTTCCTGAGCTGCAACTTGACTATCTGAAAAATGTGACATTCCTCTTGTTTGCTCATCAAAATCCCTGCAACAGAAGATTAAGAATATGGAACTAAAAATGACGAACTATATCTGCTTAATGACCATGTGCAGTTTACCTTATATGATTTTAGAATTCTGGTACAGAACTTCAGTTTATGTTGGAAGAAACTAGACATTTCTGAAAATCATGAAAACTACTATATAAAACTAGAGGAAGTCTTCTTTGACACTGAAATTGTTTCTTAGTCTTCAGCTGACTGAGTGTAATATTACAAGTCAAAAAAATAGGACGAAGCATTATGATAGCAGGCGTTAGCTTTACGATAATATGTATTGCATGAGTTCAGTGTAACGAAACAAAATACAGACAAAGTACTCAATATTATCTTTATTTTTCATGCTAACAAAGGTACATGGATTCTGACAGATTATTCGTTTGTGTGCGGATGTGTGTGTGTGTACCTGTAAGGATTGTTGCCATCTTCAGGAATATTGCACTCTGTAGTTTCACTGCCACTACGAGAACCATAAGAATGGCACCGAACATTCAGACCTTGTTGGAGTAGGTAACCATTGGACTTCGCATTCGTTTTCCAATGCCTATCGTTTGGAAAGGACCTGATGATATGATATCCGTTCATCCACTTCCTTACCTCTACCTCTTGTGGTAAACAATTCGATGCTACGCAGCGTAGTGCTTTCAGCTTACACGTCATTCTGTGTTTATCATTATAGCACACCCCACTAGATGCTATGGTACCAGATATTTGGCTAGCCATATGTGTTGAATCTGTACGTGTACTACAGATTATGAACCTTTGGCCTGACAAAATCCCTATGCCTTCATTTAGCAGATTTTCAGCCAATTTGAAACTGATATTTCAGTACCTGATGTCAAAGACGGGCATTAGTTTCACGTCAAAACAAATGAATACACATAGACCAAGAGTCTACTTTGCAGTGCACAAACTTATGTCTACATAATACAGGTACAGATGATCATTTCTAGACAAAATGTAAAAAAAAACAGTTAATAAATGCATCAAAGGTGGCACATGGGGGATAATATAGGTGGTCGTTTTGAACTGGGGTTAGTTCAAAACTGCGACACTTTTTATGGAAAGGAGGTAGTATATACTTGGTAGTTTCTTATTCTAATAACTGACGTGCATAGTATTGTCGGGATTACAGCTACACACGGAATGAAGTTGTACGCTTTGTGACACCATGAGAAAATATTTCTAGTTTAACATTTTTCTTTTGAGCCGCTAGTTTAACATTGTTGGGAGTGAACACATAGTGTGTGATTCACAAAGCAGACCCCAAAAACAACACTGGCCTCTCACAAATACAGTCTCACTCGAGAAACTGGCACACAAATCACACACGCTACCTGCAACACAGCACGCTCGGCAGTACGAACGACTATCATGGCATGCAGATGCAGGATCCATTGCTGTCTATGCCTAGCAAAGGAAACCACACAAAGGAAGTAGCGATGAGAAGGACAGCGCCTGCACTTACTGTTTCATGCGAAGGAGTTTGGAGACCGGGGAAGGACGACAGGGAGGAGCAAGAGGGGAGGGAGATCAAGCGCGATAGTACAGGGAGCAAGGTAGGGGACGCTAAGGACGAACGAGTGTGGGAGGAGAATCCGGAGGCGCGGGGAGGCCACACATGTTAGGTGGCGAAGTGGTATGGCAGCCACCAGTTGTACCTGCGGCGGGAGGGAAGCCAACGGGCTGGGACCGCGTTACTATGATCCGATATTCTGTGGCCACGATTTCATTGCCCGGGACAACAGCTTGACGGTTAGGGCATCTCCCAACGCCGACCCCTAACAGCATCTTCACTGTTCGGCGCCTCCACGGAGTGAAATAGTGCCTCTTGGATGTGAGCCGGCGTTATTTTCATCGTGGGGGTGGTTGGATTCCCATCCGACGCCTCAAGTTGGCCCCCAGACACCCTTTTTAAAAATATAGTTCGGCTAAAATTTGAAGAATTTGGATGAAATTAGGACGAAATTCATTCATATTTGTACATAATTTAAAAGACATAATTTTAAAAAACATGATTTAAACCCTAAAACTACGCGCTCGCCACTCCGAGCCTTCTACATGCTGAGAAGCTTCTAGAAGTTGGTGTAGTCGCCGCCGTCGCCGCCCCGCACGCTGTTGTCCGTCCTTGTTGCAGCCTTGCCCTGGGTCGCCGTGGCGGACGGGGTTGGACGGTCCCGGCGCCTCCTCGTCGCTGTCGACCTGTCGTCGAGGATGACGACGCCACCCTCCTCGCGGCCACGTGCCGAACGTCGATCTCCTCGCGGACGTGGTCGTTCCACGCCCACTTCAGGCAGGTTTTCTCCTTGGCGGCCATGGCGAGGTGCTCCTACTTGACGACAGGTGGCGTCGCGGGCTCCTTCTTCGGCCTGACCAGGCAAAGGTGGCCGCAGGGAGGGGAAGGCCAGCGGCGGCGGCCCTCTTTTATGACAAAGTTGCTGCTGCGTCGGCGCACCTGCATCTCTTGGGGCTCGGCCTTGAGGGCGGCGAGCGGCGTCCGTTCGTCAGAGGAGAGCGGCGTTCGTGCGCCGGAGGAGTGGGAGTGGGAGCTGGAGGAAGACGACGACACGGTCGCCATGCGCCTCGGCAGCCACGAGCTGCCGCTCCAGCGTGAGAAGGACAGCGCCAGTACTTCATTCCCGGCGAGTTGTCGCCCTCAATGTGCTCGAGGACGGCTTGAAGGGTGCGCTCGGGGACTCCCCACCGCTGTCGGCGGCCGTCAGAGTTGTGCCGCCCCCGTGGTGCCAGGGCGCCGTTCGTCGACAAGAGCCGCTCCTCGTGGCGGCACTCGAAGTACGCCGTCCAGAGGTTGTTATCAAGGTGTACCTTGCCTGTTGCATCGCTTCCTCCGGCAATGCCGACCGGACGCGCGCGATCTCGGTGCGGCGGTCTGTGCCGGTGGGCGG